>NW_028226007.1:77500-82500 GCF_052327205.1 Somniosus microcephalus
GTGTGTGTGTGAGTGCGTGTGAGTGTGTGAGTGTGTGTGTCAGTGTGTGTGTGTGAGTGTGTGGGTGTGTTTGTGTGTGAGTGTGGGTGTGTGTTTGAGTGTGAGTGTGTGTGTGTATGTGCATGTGTGAGTGAGTGTGGGTGTGTGTGTGTGTTAGAGTGAGTGTGGGTGTGTGTGTGTGAGTGTGTGTGAGTGTGTGAGTGTGAGTGTGTGTGTGAGTGTGTGAGTGTGAGTGTGTGTGTGTGTGTGTGAGTGTGAGTGTGTGTGTGTGTGTGTGTGTGTGTGAGTGTGTGAGTGTGAGTGTGTGTGTGAGTGTGTGAGTGTGTGTGTGTGTGAGTGTGAGTGTGAGTGTGTGTGTGTGTGAGTGTGAGTGTGAGTGTGTGTGTGTGAGTGTGAGTGTGTGTGTGAGTGTGTGTGTGTGTGTGTGTGAGTGTGTGAGTGTGAGTGTGAGTGAGGGTGTGTGTATGTGAGTTTGTGTGTGTGAGTGTATGTGTGTGGGTGTGTTTGTGTGTGTGAGTGTGAGTGTGAGTGTGTGGGTGTGAGTGTGAGTGTGAGTGTGTGAGTGTGTGAGTGTGAGTGTGTGTGTGTGTGTGTGAGTGTGTGTGTGAGTGTGAGTGTGAGTGTGTGTGTGAGTGAGTGTGTGTGTGTGAGTGTGTGTGTGTGAGTGTGTTTGTGTGTGTGAGTGTGAGTGTGAGTGTGTGTGTGTGTGTGTGAGTGTGTGTGTGTGTGAGTGTGAGTGTGAGTGTGTGTGTGTGTGAGTGTGTGTGTTTGTGGGTTTGTGTGTGTGAGTGTGTGAGTGTGAGTGTGAGTGTGTGTGTGTGAGTGTGTGTGTGTGTGTGAGTGTGTGAGTGTGAGTGTGAGTGAGGGTGTGTGTATGTGAGTGGGTGTGTGTGAGTGTGTGTGTGGGTGTGTTTGTGTGTGTGAGTGTGAGTGTGAGTGTGTGTGTGTGAATGTGAGTGTGAGTGTGTGAGTGTGTGAGTGTGAGTGTGTGTGTGTGTGTGAGTGTGTGTGTGACTGTGAGTGTGAGTGTGTGTGTGTGAGTGAGTGTGTGTGTGTGAGTGTGTGTGTGTGAGTGTGTGTTTGTGTGTGTGAGTGTGAGTGTGAGTGTGTGTGTGTGTGAGTGTGTGTGTGTGTGAGTGTGATGGTGAATGTGTGTGTGTGTGAGTGTGTGTGTTTGTGGGTTTGTGTGTGTGAGTGTGTGAGTGTGAGTGTGAGTGTGTGAGTGTGAGTGTGTGTGTGAGTGTGAGTGTGTGTGTGTGAGTGTGAGTGTGTGAGTGTGTGTGTGAGTGTGTGTGTGTGGGTGTGTGTGAGTGTGAGTGTGAGTGTGTGTGTGAGTGTGAGTGTGTGTGAGTGTGTGTGTGTATGAGTGTGAGTGTGAGTGTGTGTGTGAGTGTGTGTGTGTGTGAGCGTGGATGAGTGAGTGTGTGTGAGTGTGTATGAGTGTGTGTGTGTGTGTGAGTGCATGTGTGTGTGTGAGTGTGTGTGTCAGTGTGTGTGTGAGTGTGCGAGCATGTGTGTGCGTGTGTGAGTGTGAGTGTGAGCGTGTGTGTGTGTGTGTGTGTGTGAGTGTGTGGGGGTGTGTGTGTGTGAGTGTGTGTGTGTGTGTATGAGTGTGTGTGAGTGTGTGTGTGTGTGTGTGTGAGTGTGTGTGTGTGTGTGTGAGTGTGAGTGAGTGTGTGAGTGTGAGTGTGAGTGTGTGTGTGTGTGAGTGTGTGTGTGTGTGTGATTGTGAGTTTGAGTGTATGAGTGTGAGTGTGAGTGTGTGTGTGTGAGTGTGTGTGTGTGCGTGTGTGAGTGTGTGTGTGAGTGTGTGTGTGTGTGAGTGTGTGTGTTAGTGTGTGTGTGAGTGTGTGTGTGTGTGAGCGTGGGTGAGTGAGTGTGTGTGAGTGTGTATGAGTGTGTGTGTGTGTGTGAGTGCGTGTGTGTGTGTGAGTGTGTGTGTCAGTGTGTGTGTGAGTGTGCGAGCGTGTGTGTGCATGTGTGAGTGTGAGTGTGAGTGTGTGCGTGAGTGTGTGTGTGTGAGTGTGTGGGTGTGTGTGTGTGTGAGTGTGGGTGTGTGTGTGTGAGTGTGTGTTTGTGTGTGTGAGTGTGAGTGTGAGTGTGTGTGTGTGTGTGAGTGTGTGTGTGTGTGAGTGTGAGTGTGAGTGTGTGTGTGTGTGAGTGTGTGTGTTTGTGGGTTTGTGTGTGTGAGTGTGTGAGTGTGAGTGTGAGTGTGTGTGTGAGTGTGTGTGTGAGTGTGTGTGTGTGTGAGTGTGTGAGTGTGAGTGTGAGTGAGGGTGTGTGTATGTGAGTGGGTGTGTGTGAGTGTGTGTGTGTGGGTGTGTTTGTGTGTGTGAGTGTGAGTGTGAGTGTGTGTGTGTGAATGTGAGTGTGAGTGTGTGAGTGTGTGAGTGTGAGTGTGTGTGTGTGTGTGAGTGTGAGTTTGAGTGTATGAGTGTGAGTGTGTGTGTGTGTGAGTGTGTGTGTGTGTGCGTGTGTGAGTGTGTGTGTGAGTGTGTGTGTGTGTGTGTGTGAGTGTGAGTGAGCATGTGTTTATGTGAGTGTGTGTGTGTGAGTGTGTGTGTATGGTTGTGTTTGTGTGTGTGAGTGTGAGTGTGAGTGTGTGAGTGTGAGTGTGAGTGGGTGTGTGTGAGTGTGTGTGTGAGTGTGTGTGTGTGGGTGTGTGTGAGTGTGATTGTGAGTGTGTGTGTGACTGTGAGTGTGTGTGAGTGTGTGTGTGTGTGTGAGAGTGTGTGTATGAGTGTGAGTGTGAGTGTGTGAGTGTGTTTGTGTGTGAGGGTGTGTGTGCAAGTGTGTGTATGTGTAAGTGTGTGTGTGAGTGAGTGTGGGTGTGTGTGTGTGAGTGTGTGTGTGAGTGTGTGTGTTAGTGTGTTTGTGAGTGTGTGTGTGTGTGTGAGCGTGGGTGAGTGTGTGTGTGTGTATGAGTGTGTGTGTGTGTGTGAGTGCGTGTGAGTGTGTGAGTGTGTGTGTCAGTGTGTGTGTGTGAGTGTGTGGGTGTGTTTGTGTGTGAGTGTGGGTGTGTGTTTGAGTGTGAGTGTGTGTGTGTATGTGCATGTGTGAGTGAGTGTGGGTGTGTGTGTGTGTTAGAGTGAGTGTGGGTGTGTGTGTGTGAGTGTGTGTGAGTGTGTGAGTGTGAGTGTGTGTGTGAGTGTGTGAGTGTGAGTGTGTGTGTGTGTGTGAGTGTGAGTGTGTGTGTGTGTGTGTGTGTGTGTGAGTGTGTGAGTGTGAGTGTGTGTGTGAGTGTGTGAGTGTGTGTGTGTGTGAGTGTGAGTGTGAGTGTGTGTGTGTGTGAGTGTGAGTGTGAGTGTGTGTGTGTGAGTGTGAGTGTGTGTGTGAGTGTGTGTGTGTGTGTGTGTGAGTGTGTGAGTGTGAGTGTGAGTGAGGGTGTGTGTATGTGAGTTTGTGTGTGTGAGTGTATGTGTGTGGGTGTGTTTGTGTGTGTGAGTGTGAGTGTGAGTGTGTGGGTGTGAGTGTGAGTGTGAGTGTGTGAGTGTGTGAGTGTGAGTGTGTGTGTGTGTGTGTGAGTGTGTGTGTGAGTGTGAGTGTGAGTGTGTGTGTGAGTGAGTGTGTGTGTGTGAGTGTGTGTGTGTGAGTGTGTTTGTGTGTGTGAGTGTGAGTGTGAGTGTGTGTGTGTGTGTGTGAGTGTGTGAGTGTGTGAGTGTGAGTGTGTGTGTGTGTGTGTGAGTGTGTGTGTGAGTGTGAGTGTGTGTGTGTGTGTGTGAGTGTGTGTGTGAGTGTGAGTGTGAGTGTGTGTGTGAGTGAGTGTGTGTGTGTGAGTGTGTGTGTGTGAGTGTGTTTGTGTGTGTGAGTGTGAGTGTGAGTGTGTGTGTGTGTGTGTGAGTGTGTGTGTGTGTGTGAGTGTGTGTGTGTGTGAGTGTGTGTGTGTGTGTGTGTGTGAGTGTGAGTGTGAGGGAGCATGTGTTTATGTGAGTGTGTGTGTGTGAGTGTGTGTGTATGGTTGTGTTTGTGTGTGTGAGTGTGAGTCTGTGAGTGTGAGTGTGGGTGTGAATGCATGTGTGAGTGTGTGAGTGTGAGTGTGAGTGTGTGTGTGAGTGTGAGTGTGAGTGTGTGTGTGTGAGTGTGAGTGTGTGTGTGTGAGTGTGTGTGTGAGTGTGTGTGTGGGGGTGTGTGTGAGTGTGAGTGTGTGTGTGAGTGTGAGTGTGTGTGAGTGTGTGTGTGTGTGTGTCTATGAGTGTGAGTGTGAGTGTGTGAGTGTGTTTGTGTGTGAGGGTGTGTGTGTGCAAGTGTGTGTATGTGTAAGTGTGTGTGTGAGTGAGTGTGGGTGTGTGAGTGTGAGTGTGTGTGTGTGTGAGTGTGTGAGTGTGTGTGAGTTTGTGTTTGTGTGTGAGTGTGTGTGTGAGTGTGTGTGTTAGTGTGTGTGTGAGTGTGTGTGTGTGTGAGCGTGGGTGAGTGAGTGTGTGTGAGTGTGTATGAGTGTGTGTGTGTGTGTGAGTGCGTGTGTGTGTGTGAGTGTGTGTGTCAGTGTGTGCGTGAGTGTGTGTGTGTGTGAGTGTGTGGGTGTGTGTGTGTGTGAGTGTGGGTGTGTGTGTGTGAGTGTGTGTTTGTGTGTGTGAGTGTGAGTGTGAGTGTGTGTGTGTGTGTGAGTGTGTGTGTGTGTGAGTGTGAGTGTGAGTGTGTGTGTGTGTGAGTGTGTGTGTTTGTGGGTTTGTGTGTGTGAGTGTGTGAGTGTGAGTGTGAGTGTGTGTGTGAGTGTGTGTGTGTGTGAGTGTGTGAGTGTGAGTGTGAGTGAGGGTGTGTGTATGTGAGTGGGTGTGTGTGAGTGTGTGTGTGTGGGTGTGTTTGTGTGTGTGAGTGTGAGTGTGAGTGTGTGTGTGTGAATGTGAGTGTGAGTGTGTGAGTGTGTGAGTGTGAGTGTGTGTGTGTGTGTGAGTGTGAGTTTGAGTGTATGAGTGTGAGTGTGTGTGTGTGAGTGTGTGTGTGTGTGCGTGTGTGAGTGTGTGTGTGAGTGTGTGTGTGTGTGAGTGTGTGAGTGTGAGTGA
>NW_028226007.1:85000-87500 GCF_052327205.1 Somniosus microcephalus
GTGTGTGTGTGTGTGAGTGTGAGTGTGAGTGTGTGTGTGTGAGTGGTGTGTTTGTGGGTTTGTGTGTGTGAGTGTGTGAGTGTGAGTGTGAGTGTGTGTGTGAGTGTGTGTGTGAGGGTGTGTGTGTGAGTGTGTGAGTGTGAGTGTGAGTGAGGGTGTGTGTATGTGAGTGGGTGTGTGTGAGTGTGTGTGTGTGGGTGTGTTTGTGTGTGTGAGTGTGAGTGTGAGTGTGTGTGTGTGAATGTGAGTGTGAGTGTGTGAGTGTGTGAGTGTGAGTGTGTGTGTGTGTGTGAGTGTGAGTTTGAGTGTATGAGTGTGAGTGTGTGTGTGTGTGAGTGTGTGTGTGTGTGCGTGTGTGAGTGTGTGTGTGAGTGTGTGTGTGTGTGTGTGTGAGTGTGAGTGAGCATGTGTTTATGTGAGTGTGTGTGTGTGAGTGTGTGTGTATGGTTGTGTTTGTGTGTGTGAGTGTGAGTGTGAGTGTGTGAGTGTGAGTGTGAGTGGGTGTGTGTGTGTGTGTGTGTGAGTGTGTGTGTGTGGGTGTGTGTGAGTGTGATTGTGAGTGTGTGTGTGGACTGTGAGTGTGTGTGAGTGTGTGTGATGTGTGTGAGAGTGTGTGTATGAGTGTGAGTGTGAGTGTGTGAGTGTGTTTGGTGTGTGAGGGTGTGTGTGCAAGTGTGTGTATGTGTAATGTGTGTGTGTGAGTGAGTGTGGGTGTGTGTGTGTGAGTGTGTGTGTGAGTGTGTGTGTTAGTGTGTTTGTGAGTGTGTGTGTGTGTGTGAGCGTGGTGTGAGTGTGTGTGTGTGTATGAGTGTGTGTGTGTGTGTGAGTGCGTGTGAGTGTGTGAGTGTGTGTGTCAGTGTGTGTGTGTGAGTGTGTGGGTGTGTTTGTGTGTGAGTGTGGGTGTGTGTTTGAGTGTGAGTGTGTGTGTGTATGTGCATGTGTGAGTGAGTGTGGGTGTGTGTGTGTGTTAGAGTGAGTGTGGGTGTGTGTGTGTGAGTGTGTGTGAGTGTGTGAGTGTGAGTGTGTGTGTGAGTGTGTGAGTGTGAGTGTGTGTGTGTGTGTGAGTGTGAGTGTGTGTGTGTGTGTGTGTGTGTGTGAGTGTGTGAGTGTGAGTGTGTGTGTGAGTGTGTGAGTGTGTGTGTGTGTGAGTGTGAGTGTGTGTGTGTCGTGTGTGTGAGTGTGAGTGTGAGTGTGTGTGTGTGAGTGTGAGTGTGTGTGTGAGTGTGTGTGTGTGTGTGTGTGAGTGTGTGAGTGTGAGTGTGAGTGAGGGTGTGTGTATGTGAGTTTGTGTGTGTGAGTGTATGTGTGTGGGTGGTTGTTTGTGTGTGTGAGTGTGAGTGAGTGTGTGGGTGTGAGTGTGAGTGTGAGTGTGTGAGTGTGAGTGTGAGTGTGGTGTGTGTGTGTGAGTGTGTGTGTGAGTGTGAGTGTGAGTGTGTGTGTGAGTGAGTGTGTGTGTGTGAGTGAGTGTGTGTGTGTGAGAGTGTGTGTGTGAGTGTGTGTGTGTGTGAGTGTGAGTGTGAGTGTGTGTGTGTGTGTGTGAGTGTGTGAGTGTGTGAGTTGAGTGTGTGGTGTGTTTGAGTGTGTGTGTGGTGTGAGTGTGAGTGTGTGTGAGTGAGTGTGTGTGTGTGAGTGTGTGTGTGTGAGTGTGTTTGTGTGTGTGAGTGTGTGAGTGTGAGTGTGTGTGTGTGTGTGTGAGTGTGTGTGTGTGTGAGTGTGGAGTGTGAGTGTGTGTGTGTGTGAGTGTGTGTGTTTGTGGGTTGTGTGTGTGAGTGTGTGAGTGTGAGTGTGAGTGTGTGAGTGTGTGTGTGTGTGTGAGTGTGTTACGTGAGGTGTGAGTGAGGGTGTGTGTATGTGAGTGGGTGTGTGTGGTGAGTGTGTGGGTGTGTTTGTGATGTGTGAGTGTGAGTGTGAGTGTGTGTGTGTGAATGTGAGTGTGAGTGTGTGAGTGTTGTGGCGTGTGAGTGTGTGTGTGTGTGTGAGTGTGTGTGTGACTGTGAGTGTGAGTGTTGTGTGTCGTGAGTGAGTGTGTGTGTGTGAGTGTGTGTGTGTGAGTGTGTGTTATGTGTGTGTGAGTTGTGATGTGTGAGTGTGTGTGTGTGTGTGAGTGTGTGTGTGTGTGAGTGTGATGGTGATGGTGTGTGGTGTGAGTGTGTGTGTTTGTGGGTTAGTGTGTGTGAGGTTGAGTGTGTGTGTGAGGTGAGTGTGTGAGTGTGGTGTGTGAGTAGGTGAGTGTCTTGTGTGTCTGTGAGGGTGTGTGTGAGTGTGATGTATGTGTGAGTGTGTGTGTGATTGAGTGTGGTGTGTGTGTGTGAGTGGTGTGTGAGTGTGTGTGTTAGTGTGTTTGTGAGTGTGTGTGTGTGTGTGAGGTGGTGAGTGTGTGTGTGTGTATGAGGTGTGTGTGTGTGATGGTGTGTAGAGGTGTGGTGTGTGGGTGAGTGGTGAGTGTGTGAGTGTGTGTGTCAGTGTGTGTGTGTGAGTGTGTGGGTGTGTTTGTGTGTGA
>NW_028226008.1:0-91507 GCF_052327205.1 Somniosus microcephalus
AGCCTGGGTTCCTGCTGCTGATCACTGCCCAGTGACCCCTGAGTTAGAGAGAGAGGGAAATCAGCCAGGGTTCCTGCTCCTGAACACAGTCCAGTGACACCTGGGTGAGAGAGAGAGGGAAATCAGCCAGGGTTCCTGCTCCTGATCACTGTCCAGTGACTCCTGGGTTAGAGAGAGGGGAAATCAGCCCGGGTTCCAGCTCCTGATTACAGTCCAGTGAACCCTGGGTTAGAGAGAGGGGAAATCAGCCAGGGTTCCTGCTCCTGATTACAGTCCAGTGACCCCTGGGTTAGAGAGAGGGGGAACCAGCCAGGGTTCCTGCTCCTGATCACTGTCCAGTGACTCCTGGGTTAGAGAGAGGGGAAATCAGCCAGGGTTCCTGCTCCTGATCATTGTCCAGTGACACCTGGGTTAGAGAGACAGGTGAAATCAGCCAGGGTTCATTCTCCTGATCACTATCCAGTGACCCCTGGTTAGAGAGAGAGGGAAATCAGCGAGAGTTCCTGCTCCTGATCATTGTCCAGTAACCCCTGGGTTAGAGAGAGGGGAAACCAGCCCGGGTTCCAGCTCCTGATCACTATCCAGTGACCCCTGAGTTAGAGAGAGGGGGAACCAGCCAGGGTTCCTGCTCCTGATCACTGTCCAGTGACCCCTGGGTTAGATAGAGAGGGGAAATCAGCCAGGGTTCCTGCTCGTGATCACTGTCCAGTGACCCCTGGGTTAGAGAGAGAGGGGAAATCAGCCAGCGTTCCTGCTCCTGATCACAGTCCAGTGACCCCTGGGTTAGAGAGAGGGGAAATCAGCCAGGGTTCGTGCTCCTGATCACTGTCCAACGACCCTTGGGTTAGAGAGAGAGGTGAAAGCAGCCAGGGTTCCTGCTCCTGATTACAGTCCAGTGAACCCTGGGTTAGAGAGAGAGGGGAAATCAGCCAGGGTTCCTGCTCCTGATCACAGTCCAGTGACCCCTCGGTTAGAGAGAGGGGAAATCAGCCAGGGTTCCTGCTCCTGATCACTGCCCAGTGACCTCTGGGTTAGAGAGAGAGGGGAAATCAGCCAGGGTTCCTGCTCCTGATCACTATCCAGTGACCCCTGAGTTAGAGAGAGGAGGAAATCAGCCAGGGTTCCTGCTCCTGAACACTATCCAGTGACGCCTGGTTAGAGAGATGGGAAATCAGCCCGGGTTCCTGCTCCTGATCACTGTCCAGTGACCCCTGGGTTAGAGAGAGAGGGAAATCAGCCAGGATTCATGCTCCTGATCACTGCCCAGTGACCCCTGGGTTAGAGAGAGGGGAAATCAGCCAGGGTTCCTGCTCCTGATCACAGCCCAGTGAACCCTGGGTTAGAGAGACAGGTGAAATCAGCCGGGGTTCCTGCTCCTGATCACAGCCCAGTGACCCCTGGGTTAGAGAGAGAGGTGAAATCAGCCAGGGTTCCTGCTCCTGATCACAGTCCAGTGACCCCTGGGTTAGAGAGAGAGGGGAAATCAGCTAGGGTTCCTGCTCCTGATCACTATCCAGTGACCCCTGAGTTAGAGAGAGGAGGAAATCAGCCAGGGTTCCTGCTCCTGATCACTGCCCAGTGACCCCTGGGTTAGAGTGAGAGGGATATCAGCCAGGGTTCATGCTCCTGATCACTGCCCAGTGACCCCTGGGTTAGAGTGAGAGGGAATTCAGCCAGGATTCATGCTCCTGATCACAGTCCAGTGACACCTGGGTGAGAGAGAGAGGGAAATCAGCCAGGGTTCGTGCTCCTGATCACTGCCCAGTGACCCCTGGGTTAGAGTGAGAGGGAATTTAGCCAGGATTCATGCTCCTGATCACAGTCCAGTGACACCTGGGTGAGAGAGAGAGGGAAATCAGCCAGGGTTCCTGCTCCTGATCACTGTGCAGTGACCCCTGGGTTAGAGAGAGAGGGGAAATCAGCCAGGGTTCCTGCTCCTGATCACAGTGCAGTGACCCCTGGGTTAGAGAGAGGGCAAATCAGCCAGGGTTCGTGCTCCTGATCACTGTCCAATGACCCTTGGGTTAGAGAGAGATGAAAGCAGCCAGGGTTCCTGCTCCTGATTACAGTCCAGTGAACCCTGGGTTAGAGAGAGAGGGGAAATCAGCCAGGGTTCCTGCTCCTGATCACAGTCCAGTGACCCCTCGGTTAGAGAGAGGGGAAATCAGCCAGGGTTCCTGCTCCTGATCACTGCCCAGTGACCTCTGGGTTAGAGAGAGAGGGGAAATCAGCCAGGATTCATGCTCCTGATCACTGTCCAGTGACCCCTGGGTTAGAGAGAGGGGAAATCAGCCTGGGTTCCTGCTCCTGATCACTGCCCAGTGACCCCTGGTTTAGAGAGAGAGAGGAAATCAGCCAGGGTTCCTGCTCCTGATCACAGTCCAGTGACCCCTGGGTTAGAGAGACAGGTGAAATCAGCCAGGGTTCCTGCTCCTTATCACAGTCCAGTGACACCTGGGTTAGAGAGAGAGGGGAAATCAGCCAGGATTCCTGCTCCTGATCACTGCCCAGTGACCCCTGGGTTAGAGAGAGAGGGAAATCAGCCAGGGTTCCTGCTCCTGATCACTGCCCAGTGAACCCTGGTTTAGAGAGAGTGGAAATCAGCCTGGGTTCCTGCTCCTGATCACTGTCCAGTGACCCCTGGGTTAGAGAGAGAGGTGAAATCAGCCAGGGTTCCTGCTCCTGATCACTGTCCAGTGACCCCTGGGTTGGAGAGGGGAAATCAGCCAGGGTTTCTGCTCCTGATCACTGCCCAGTGACCCCTGGGTTAGAGAGAGGGGAAATCAGCCAGGGTTCCTGCTCCTGATCACTGCCCAGTGACCCCTGGGTTAGAGAGAGGGGAAATCAGCCAGGGTTCCTGCTCCTGATCACAGCCCAGTGACCCCTGGGTTAGAGAGAGAGGTGAAATCAGCCAGGGTTCCTGCTCCTGATCACAATCCAGTGACCCCTCGGTTAGAGAGAGAGGGGAAATCAGCTAGGGTTCCTGCACCTGATCACTATCCAGTGACCCCTGAGTTAGAGAGAGGAGGAAATCAGCCAGGGTTCGTGCTCCTGATCACTGACCAGAGACCCCTGGGTTAGAGAGAGAGGGATATCAGCCAGGGTTCATGCTCCTGATCACTGCCCAGTGACCCCTGGGTTTGAGTGAGAGGGAATTCAGCCAGGATTCATGCTCCTGATCACAGTCCAGTGACACCTGGGTGAGAGAGAGGGGAAATGAGCCCGGGTTCCTGCTCCTGATCACTGCCCAGTGACCCCTGGTTTAGAGAGAGAGGGGAAATCAGCCAGGGTTCCTGCTCCTGATCACAGTCCAGTGACCCCTGGGTTAGAGAGACAGGTGAAATCAGCCAGGGTTCCTGCTCCTTATAACTGTCCAGTGACACCTGGGTTAGAGAGAGAGGGGAAATCAGACAGGGTTCATGCTCCTGATCACAGTCCAGTGACCCCTGGGTTAGAGAGAGGGGAAATCAGCCAGGGTTCCTGCTCCTGATCATTGTCCAGTGACCCCTCGGTTAGAGAGAGGGGAAATCAGCCAGGGTTCCTGCTCCTGATCATTGTCCAGTGACCCCTCGGTTAGAGAGAGGGGAAATCAGCCAGGGTTCCTGCTCCTGATCACTGCCCAGTGACCTCTGGGTTAGAGAGAGAGGGGAAATCAGCCAGGATTCATGCTCCTGATCACTGTCCAGTGACCCCTGGGTTAGAGAGAGGGGAAATCAGCCTGGGTTCCTGCTCCTGATCACTGCCCAGTGACCCCTGGTTTAGAGAGAGAGGGGAAATCAGCCAGGGTTCCTGCTCCTGATCACAGTCCAGTGACCCCTGGGTTAGAGAGACAGGTGAAATCAGCCAGGGTTCCTGCTCCTTATCACAGTCCAGTGACACCTGGGTTAGAGAGAGAGGGGAAACCAGCCAGGGTTCATGCTCCTGATCACTATCCAGTGACCCCTGGGTTAGAGAGAGGGGAAATCAGCCAGGATTCCTGCTCCTGATCATTGTCCAGTGACCCCTGGGTTAGAGAGAGAGGGAAATCAGCCAGGGTTCCAGCTCCTGATCACTATCCAGTGACCTAGAGAGAGGGGGAACCATCCAGGGTTCATGCTCCTGATCATTGTCCAGTGACCCGTGGGTTAGAGAGAGGGGAAATGAGCCAGGGTTCGTGCTCCTGATCTCTGTCCAGTGATCCCTGGGTTAGAGAGAGGGGAAATCAGGCAGGGTTCCTGCTCCTGATCACTGCCCAGTGACCCCTGGGTTAGAGAGAGGGGAAAATCAGCCAGTGTTCCTGCTCCTGATCATTGTCCAGTGACCCCTGGGTTAGAGAGAGAGGGAAATCAGCCAGGGTTATTTAAATCATGTTGCGAGAAAGGGAAATAGTTTGTGCCCCCGTTTGTACCTCAGACTCTTAGAGACGGAGGGAACGGCAACAGAAAAAGAGGAAACAACATCTCCAAAAACTGATCCCAGCTCATCGCCAAGGCTGGGGATAGATAACCTCGCCGCCTTCTTAGGAAGTTTAACCACTTTATTCACTTTCTGATTGGAGCTCCGTTTGGAATTAGACTTTATTTTGTCGGATGTTTAACGACAGCATTGAAGGGGGAAGGAGAAACTTGGAGCAACTTCTTCTGTCAAAGCTGCAGTGAGACTTGAAAGATTTTAACGATTTTTAATGAACTTTTCACCAAAAATGAGTGTAAAAAACACTTTTTCCCCCTAAGTTTCGAACATGATTTTGGAAGAGACTGAAGCAAAAGCCAATTTCCCCCTCACCTAAACAAGTTTCAACCAGGTCTTGAAGTCCAAACGCTTTTAAAGTGCTCTGAAATGGTTAAAATGTTTTCAAATTGAAATATCTCAAGGTTTGATTTTGAGTGATTGACTGAAGTGAGTAGCTTTACACAAACTTGCAACCATGGTGTTGAGGAGGGGGAAGGTAGGGGAGGATTTGTAGGAGTTACAGATTACTTTTTAATGACTTTTTAAAAATATACCATTAAGACATTTAGGAAGAGAACCAAGAAAGGGGAAAAAAACAACCCATTTTATAATGTCTGTCGTTCGATAGTCCTAACAAGTCGCAGGAATAACGTAAATATAGATTTCCTCTTAAACATTTAGTGGAGTGTTAATTGAAGCAAGAGTTATGTAATGATGTATAAAAATTGCAGGAAGCTACTTTAGAAGAAACCACTCTTTGTTTATTGAGAGAGACACAGAAAATACATTGATTAAAGTGATAACGTACAATTCGATTTGGTTTGAATGTTTGAAATAGGAGATTAAAATTTGTGAGTATAATGAAGTTTGTTTCCTGCTTTTAATTGCGAAGTACCTAAAATAATTCAACACTCCTTGTGACAAGAGCAGGGATTAATATTGTGGAGAATGTTTGAGAGAAAAACATTAGAAGCGAAATTGGTCAATTATAAATCTTTACGTCAACATATCAGTAAACATTTGCAAGTCAGTCTGACTGGTTTTGCTGTCCAGGAAGAAAAACAAGTGTTTATTTCTGTTAAGTCATAGCTTTGCCTGCTTTTTGTTTATAATTCAGTGACACAAATTGTGTGTATATTTGTAAATTGTAAAATAACTGCAATAAATCACATTTCTGTGACATTCTTTCTGTCTTAAACGATTCAATTTGTGGCTCGGAATCTAGAAGCTTCTTTACCTGAAAGGTTTGAATGGTTAAAGTTGATCTCAGCTATCAAAAGCTGTTTGCGACATTCCTGCATTGTGGAACAGCATGATGTCTTTGCAGAGACAGGAATTCGCATTGTTGAATGGAGGTTTTTCTGATCTGTTGCATCCTGTGTAGATCAGAAACAGGTAAAGATGTTCATAGTAAACAGCCCAAGACAATGAAATGCTAAAACAATGTCTGGCCAATGTCAGAGACTTCAAGCACAGGACATGTGGAATATACAAAACCCCATAGCCCTGTATCAATCCCAAACTAATCACACTGCCCCGATCTCTCCCGATAGCCCTGTATCAATCCCAAACTATTCCCAATGCCTCGCTCTCTCCCCATAGCCCTGTATCAATCCCCAAACTAATCCCACTGCCCCGCTCTCTCCCCATAGCCCTGTATCAATCCGCAAACTAATCCAGCTGCCCCGCTCACTCCCCATAGCCCTGTATCAATCCCAAACTAATCCCAGTGCCCCGCTCACTCCCGATAGCCCTGTATGAATCCAAAACTAATCCCAAAGCCCCACTCTCTCCCCATAGTCCTGTATCAATCCCAAACTAATCCCAATGCCCCGCTCTCTCCCCAAAGCCCTGTTTCAATCCCCAAACTAATCCCACTGCCCCGCTCTCTCCCCATAGCCCTGTATCAATCCCAAACTAATCCCACTGCCCCGCTCTCTCCCCATAGCCCTTTATCAATCCCAAACTAATCCCACTGCCCTGCTCTCTCCCCATAGCCCTGTATCAATCCCAAACTAATCCCACTGCCCCGCTCTATCCCCATAGCCCTGTATCAATCCCCAAACTAATCCCACTGCCCTGCTCTCTCCCCATAGCCCTGTATCAATCCCCAAACTAATCCCACTGCCCCGCTCTCTCCCCATACCCTGTATCAATCCCCAAACTAATCCCACGGCCCTGCTGACTCCCCATAGCCCTGTATCAATCCCCAATCTAATCCCACTGCCCCGCTCTCTCCCCATAGCCCTGTATCAATCCCAAACTAATCCCAGTGCCTCGCTTTCCCCCCATAGCTCTGTCTTGATCCCAAACTAACCCCACTGCCCTGCTCTCCCCCCATAGCCCTGAATCAATCCCAAACTAATCCCACTGCCCCACTCTCTCCCCATAGCCCTGCATCAATCCCAAACTAATCCCTCTGCACCACTGTCTGCCCATAGCCCTGCATCATTCCCAAACTAATCCCACTGCCCCACTCTCTCCCCATAGCCCTGAGTCAATCCCAAACTAATCCCACTGCCCTGCTCTCCCCCCATAGCCCTGAATCAATCCCAAACTAATCCCACTGCCCTGCTCTCCCCCCATAGCCCTGAATCAATCCCAAACTAATCCCACTGCCCTGCTCTCCCCCCATAGCCCTGCATCAATTCCAAACTAATCCCTCTGCCCCAGTCTCCGCCCATAGCCCTGCATCATTCCCAAACTAACCCCACTGCCACGTTCTCTCCCCATAGCCCTGGGAGTGTTTGATGGGACAGTGTAGAGGGAGCATTACTATATATATCTAACCCGTGCAGCACCTGCCTTGGGAATGTTTGATGGGACAGTGTAGAGGGAGGCTTTTGTCTGTATCTAACCTGTGCGGTACCTGCCTTGGGAGTGTTTGATGGGACAGTGTAGAGGGAGCATTACTCTATATCTAACCCGTGCTGTACCTGCCTTGGGAGTGTTTAATGGGACAGCATAGAGGGAGCTTTACTCTGTATCTGACCCGTGCAGTCCCTGCCATGGGAGTGTTTGATGGGACAGTGTAGAGGGAGCTTCACTCTGTATCTAACCCGTGTTGTTCCTGCCCTGGGAGTTTTTGATGGGCTGGTTTAAAGAGAGCTTTTCTCTATCGATTCTGTAGCAAACCTTGATAGATTGCAAGTCCGGGGATTCAGCACATACACAGCGCAGACGGAAACACGGAACTTGCGGGGCCTCTACCAAGGCCTAAGTCGTTGGTACGGAGACCATGATTTCAGGGCCATTATCTTTGTTTGATGTAATCCTTCACTCCTGTGTATAAGACAGTGAGTCTCACGGCCTAAAATTCATTCAAATCTCAGTAAGAATACCCAGAACAGACTTTAATTGTCTTTTATTTGCTTCATTTTTCTAAGGTGTACCCAGATATCTGCAGACCAACATTCATCCGCATGTGAATCCCTCCTCTTCATTTAAATCAAATCACGGTAACACTTTTATTTAATCTACCGAGGTTCAGTATTGAAATATACCAGGAGATCCAGGCACGTTTTGATAAAGCAGATTAACCGTGAGTTCAGTGGGGAAATTTAGCAAACAACAGGCCGATTTTAATATGATAAGGCAGGATCTGTCCAAAGTGGACTAGGAACAGCTACTTGACAACCCTCTGTCTCAGTCCCAAACTAATCCCACTGCCCTGCTCTCTCCTGTTAGCCCTTTATCAATCGCCAACCTAATCCCACTGCCCCGCTCTCTCCCCATAGCCCTGTATCAGTCCCCAACGTAATCCCACTGCCGCGCTCTCTCCCCATAGCCCTGTATCAATCACAAACTATTTCCACTGCCCTGCACTCTCCCCATAGCCCTGTATCAATCCCCAACGTAAGCCCACTGCCCGCTTTCTCCCCATAGCCCTGTGTTATATCCAAACAAATCCCACTGCCCGCTTTCTCCCCATAGCCCTGTGTTATATCCAAACTAATCCCACTGCCCCGCTTTCTCCCCATAGCCCTGTATCAATCCCCAAATTAATCCCACTGCCCCGCTTTCTCCCCATAGCTCTGTATCAATCCGAAACAAATCCCACAGCCCCGCTCTCTCCCCATAGCCCTGTATCAATCCCCAACATAAGTCCACTGCCCTGCTTTCTCCCCATAGCCCTGTGTTATATCCAAACAAATCCCACTGCACCGCTCTCTCCCCATAGCCCTGTATCAATCCCAAACTATTCCCAATGCCTCACTCGCTCCCGATAACCCTGTATCAATCCCAAACTAATCAGACTGCCCTGCTCTCACCCCATAGCCCTGTATCAATCCCCAAACTAATCCCACTGCCCTGCTTTCTCCCCATAGCCCTGTATCAATCTCAAACTATTTCCACTGCCCTGCTGTCTCCCCATAGCCCTGTATCAATCCCCAACGTAAGCCCACTGCCCGCTTTCTCCCCATAGCCCTGTGTTATAGCCAAACAAATGCCACTGCCCGCTTTCTCCCCATAGCCCTGTGTTATATCCAAACAAATCCCACTGCCCCGCTTTCTCCCCATAGCCCTGTATCAATCCCCAAATTAATCCCACTGCCCCGCTTTCTCCCCATAGCCCTGTATCAATCCCAAACAAATCCCACTGCCCCGCTCTCTCCCCATAGCCCTGTATCAATCCCCAACGTAAGTCCACTGCCCTGCTTTCACCCCATAGCCCTGTGTTATATCCAAACTAATCCCACTGCACCCTCTCTCCCCATAGCCCTGTATCAATCCCAAACTAATCCCACTGCCCAGCTCTCTCCTCTAGCCCTGTATCAATCACAAACTAATCCTACTGCCACGCTCACTCCCCATTGCCCCGGATCAATCCCATGCTTATCCCGCTCCTGATCACTATCCAGTGATCTCTGTGTTAGAGAGATGGGAAATCAGCCAGGATTCCTGCTCCTGATCACTGTCCAGTGACCCATGGGTTAGAGAGAGATGGGAAATCAGCCAGGGTTCCTGCTCCTGATTACTGTCCAGTGACTCCTGGGTTAGAGAGAGGGGAAATCAGCCAGGGTTCCTGCTCCTGATCACTGCCCAGTCACCCCTGGGTTGGAAAGAGGGGAAATCAGCCAGGGTTCCTGCTCCTGATCACTGCCCAGTGACCCCTGGTTTAGAGAGAGGGGGAAATCAGCCGGGGTTCCTGCTCCTGATCACTGCCCAGTGACTCCTGGGTTAGAGAGAGGAGGAAATCAGCCAGGGTTCCTGCTCCTGATCACTGACCAGTGACCACTGGGTTAGAGAGCGGGGAATTCAGCCAGGGTTCCTGCTCCTGATCATTGTCCAGTGACCCCTGGGTTAGAGAGAGGGGAAATCAGCCAGGGTTCCTGCTCCTGATCACTGTCCAGTGACCCCTGGGTTAGAGAGAGGGGAAATCAGCCAGGGTTCCTGCTCCTGATCACTGTCCAGTGACCCCTGAGTTAGAGAGAGGGGAAATCAGCCAGGGTTCCTGCTCCTGATCATTGTCCAGTGACCCCTGGGTTAGAGAGAGGGGGAAATCAGCCGGGGTTCCTGCTCCTGATCACTGCCCAGTGACCACTGGTTTAGAGAGAGGGGGAAATCAGCCGGGGTTCCTGCTCCTGATCACTGCCCAGTGACTCCTGGGTTAGAGAGAGGAGGAAATCAGCCAGGGTTCCTGCTCCTGATCACTGCCCAGTGACTCCTGGGTTAGAGAGAGGAGGAAATCAGCCAGGGTTCCTGCTCCTGATCACTGACCAGTGACCACTGGTTTAGAGAGAGGGGGAAATCAGCCGGGGTTCCTGCTCCTGATCACTGCCCAGTGACTCCTGGGTTAGAGAGAGGAGGAAATCAGCCAGGGTTCCTGCTCCTGATCACTGACCAGTGACCACTGGGTTAGAGAGCGGGGAATTCAGCCAGGGTTCCTGCTCCTGATCATTGTCCAGTGACCCCTGGGTTAGAGAGAGGGGAAATCAGCCAGGGTTCCTGCTCCTGATCACTGTCCAGTGACCCCTGAGTTAGAGAGAGGGGAAATCAGCCAGGGTTCCTGCTCCTGATCATTGTCCAGTGACCCCTGGGTTAGAGAGAGGGGAAATCAGCCAGGGTTCTTGCTCCTGATCACTGTCCAGTGACCCCTGGGTTAGAGAGAGAGGTGAAATCAGCCAGGGTTCCTGCTCCTGATCACAGTCCAGTGACCCCTGGGTTAGAGAGAGAGGGGAAATCAGCCAGGGTACCAGCTCCTGATCACTGCCCAATGACCACTGGCTTAGAGAGAGGGGGAATCAGCCAGGGTTCCTGCTCCTGTTCGCTGTCCAGTGACCCCTGGGTTAGAGAGAGGGGAAATCAGCCAGGGTTCCTGCTCCTGATCACTGTCCAGTGACCCCTGGGTTAGAGAGAGGGAAATCAGCCAGGGTTCCTGCTCCTGATCACTGCCCAGTGACCCCTGGGTTAGAGAGAGAGGGAAATCAGCCAGGGTTCCTGCTCCTGATCACTGTCCAGTGACCCCTGGGTTAGAGAGAGAGGTGAAATCAGCCAGGGTTCCTGCTCCTGATCACTGCCCAGTGAACCCTGGGTTAGAGAGAGAGGGAAATCAGCCAGGGTTCCTGCTCCTGATCACTGTCCAGTGACCCCTGGGTAAGAGAGAGAGGTGAAATCAGCCAGGGTTCCTGCTCCTGATCACTGCCCAGTGACCCCTGGGTTAGAGAGAGGGGAAATCAGCCAGGGTTCCTGCTCCTGATCACTGTCCAGTGACCCCTGGGTTAGAGAGAGAGGGAAATCAGCCAGGGTTCCTCCTCCTGATCACAGTCCAGTGACCCCTGGGTTAGAGAGAGGGGAAATCAGCCAGGGTTCCTGCTCCTGATCACAGTCCAGTGACACCTGGGTTAGAGAGAGAGGGGAAATCAGCCAGGGTTCGTGCTCCTGATCATTGTCCAGTGAAGCCTGGGTTGAGAGAGTGGAAATCAGCCTGGGTTCCTGCTCCTGATCACAGTCCAGTGACCCCTGGGTTAGAGAGAGAGGGGAAATCAGCCAGG
The DNA here is from genome assembly GCF_052327205.1 of Somniosus microcephalus. Taxonomy (NCBI): domain Eukaryota; kingdom Metazoa; phylum Chordata; class Chondrichthyes; order Squaliformes; family Somniosidae; genus Somniosus; species Somniosus microcephalus. Next base: position 11,427 of record NW_028226008.1, read on the forward strand.
GTTCCTGCTCCTGATCACTGTCCAGTGACCCCTGGGTTAGAGAGAGAGGGGAAATCAGCCAGGGTTCATGCTCCTGATCACTGTCCAGTGACTCCTGGGTTAGAGAGGGGAAATCAGCCAGGGTTCCTGCTCCTGATCACTGTCCAGTGACCCCTGGGTTGGAGAGGGGAAATCAGCCAGGGTTTCTGCTCCTGATCACTGCCCAGTGACCCCTGGGTTAGAGAGAGGGGAAATCAGCCAGGGTTCCTGCTCCTGATCACTGCCCAGTGACCCCTGGGTTAGAGAGAGGGGAAATCAGCCAGGGTTCCTGCTCCTGATCACAGCCCAGTGACCCCTGGGTTAGAGAGAGAGGTGAAATCAGCCAGGGTTCCTGCTCCTGATCACAATCCAGTGACCCCTCGGTTAGAGAGAGAGGGGAAATCAGCTAGGGTTCCTGCACCTGATCACTATCCAGTGACCCCTGAGTTAGAGAGAGGAGGAAATCAGCCAGGGTTCGTGCTCCTGATCACTGACCAGAGACCCCTGGGTTAGAGAGAGAGGGATATCAGCCAGGGTTCATGCTCCTGATCACTGCCCAGTGACCCCTGGGTTTGAGTGAGAGGGAATTCAGCCAGGATTCATGCTCCTGATCACAGTCCAGTGACACCTGGGTGAGAGAGAGGGGAAATGAGCCCGGGTTCCTGCTCCTGATCACTGCCCAGTGACCCCTGGTTTAGAGAGAGAGGGGAAATCAGCCAGGGTTCCTGCTCCTGATCACAGTCCAGTGACCCCTGGGTTAGAGAGACAGGTGAAATCAGCCAGGGTTCCTGCTCCTTATAACTGTCCAGTGACACCTGGGTTAGAGAGAGAGGGGAAATCAGACAGGGTTCATGCTCCTGATCACAGTCCAGTGACCCCTGGGTTAGAGAGAGGGGAAATCAGCCAGGGTTCCTGCTCCTGATCATTGTCCAGTGACCCCTCGGTTAGAGAGAGGGGAAATCAGCCAGGGTTCCTGCTCCTGATCATTGTCCAGTGACCCCTCGGTTAGAGAGAGGGGAAATCAGCCAGGGTTCCTGCTCCTGATCACTGCCCAGTGACCTCTGGGTTAGAGAGAGAGGGGAAATCAGCCAGGATTCATGCTCCTGATCACTGTCCAGTGACCCCTGGGTTAGAGAGAGGGGAAATCAGCCTGGGTTCCTGCTCCTGATCACTGCCCAGTGACCCCTGGTTTAGAGAGAGAGGGGAAATCAGCCAGGGTTCCTGCTCCTGATCACAGTCCAGTGACCCCTGGGTTAGAGAGACAGGTGAAATCAGCCAGGGTTCCTGCTCCTTATCACAGTCCAGTGACACCTGGGTTAGAGAGAGAGGGGAAACCAGCCAGGGTTCATGCTCCTGATCACTATCCAGTGACCCCTGGGTTAGAGAGAGGGGAAATCAGCCAGGATTCCTGCTCCTGATCATTGTCCAGTGACCCCTGGGTTAGAGAGAGAGGGAAATCAGCCAGGGTTCCAGCTCCTGATCACTATCCAGTGACCTAGAGAGAGGGGGAACCATCCAGGGTTCATGCTCCTGATCATTGTCCAGTGACCCGTGGGTTAGAGAGAGGGGAAATGAGCCAGGGTTCGTGCTCCTGATCTCTGTCCAGTGATCCCTGGGTTAGAGAGAGGGGAAATCAGGCAGGGTTCCTGCTCCTGATCACTGCCCAGTGACCCCTGGGTTAGAGAGAGGGGAAAATCAGCCAGTGTTCCTGCTCCTGATCATTGTCCAGTGACCCCTGGGTTAGAGAGAGAGGGAAATCAGCCAGGGTTATTTAAATCATGTTGCGAGAAAGGGAAATAGTTTGTGCCCCCGTTTGTACCTCAGACTCTTAGAGACGGAGGGAACGGCAACAGAAAAAGAGGAAACAACATCTCCAAAAACTGATCCCAGCTCATCGCCAAGGCTGGGGATAGATAACCTCGCCGCCTTCTTAGGAAGTTTAACCACTTTATTCACTTTCTGATTGGAGCTCCGTTTGGAATTAGACTTTATTTTGTCGGATGTTTAACGACAGCATTGAAGGGGGAAGGAGAAACTTGGAGCAACTTCTTCTGTCAAAGCTGCAGTGAGACTTGAAAGATTTTAACGATTTTTAATGAACTTTTCACCAAAAATGAGTGTAAAAAACACTTTTTCCCCCTAAGTTTCGAACATGATTTTGGAAGAGACTGAAGCAAAAGCCAATTTCCCCCTCACCTAAACAAGTTTCAACCAGGTCTTGAAGTCCAAACGCTTTTAAAGTGCTCTGAAATGGTTAAAATGTTTTCAAATTGAAATATCTCAAGGTTTGATTTTGAGTGATTGACTGAAGTGAGTAGCTTTACACAAACTTGCAACCATGGTGTTGAGGAGGGGGAAGGTAGGGGAGGATTTGTAGGAGTTACAGATTACTTTTTAATGACTTTTTAAAAATATACCATTAAGACATTTAGGAAGAGAACCAAGAAAGGGGAAAAAAACAACCCATTTTATAATGTCTGTCGTTCGATAGTCCTAACAAGTCGCAGGAATAACGTAAATATAGATTTCCTCTTAAACATTTAGTGGAGTGTTAATTGAAGCAAGAGTTATGTAATGATGTATAAAAATTGCAGGAAGCTACTTTAGAAGAAACCACTCTTTGTTTATTGAGAGAGACACAGAAAATACATTGATTAAAGTGATAACGTACAATTCGATTTGGTTTGAATGTTTGAAATAGGAGATTAAAATTTGTGAGTATAATGAAGTTTGTTTCCTGCTTTTAATTGCGAAGTACCTAAAATAATTCAACACTCCTTGTGACAAGAGCAGGGATTAATATTGTGGAGAATGTTTGAGAGAAAAACATTAGAAGCGAAATTGGTCAATTATAAATCTTTACGTCAACATATCAGTAAACATTTGCAAGTCAGTCTGACTGGTTTTGCTGTCCAGGAAGAAAAACAAGTGTTTATTTCTGTTAAGTCATAGCTTTGCCTGCTTTTTGTTTATAATTCAGTGACACAAATTGTGTGTATATTTGTAAATTGTAAAATAACTGCAATAAATCACATTTCTGTGACATTCTTTCTGTCTTAAACGATTCAATTTGTGGCTCGGAATCTAGAAGCTTCTTTACCTGAAAGGTTTGAATGGTTAAAGTTGATCTCAGCTATCAAAAGCTGTTTGCGACATTCCTGCATTGTGGAACAGCATGATGTCTTTGCAGAGACAGGAATTCGCATTGTTGAATGGAGGTTTTTCTGATCTGTTGCATCCTGTGTAGATCAGAAACAGGTAAAGATGTTCATAGTAAACAGCCCAAGACAATGAAATGCTAAAACAATGTCTGGCCAATGTCAGAGACTTCAAGCACAGGACATGTGGAATATACAAAACCCCATAGCCCTGTATCAATCCCAAACTAATCACACTGCCCCGATCTCTCCCGATAGCCCTGTATCAATCCCAAACTATTCCCAATGCCTCGCTCTCTCCCCATAGCCCTGTATCAATCCCCAAACTAATCCCACTGCCCCGCTCTCTCCCCATAGCCCTGTATCAATCCGCAAACTAATCCAGCTGCCCCGCTCACTCCCCATAGCCCTGTATCAATCCCAAACTAATCCCAGTGCCCCGCTCACTCCCGATAGCCCTGTATGAATCCAAAACTAATCCCAAAGCCCCACTCTCTCCCCATAGTCCTGTATCAATCCCAAACTAATCCCAATGCCCCGCTCTCTCCCCAAAGCCCTGTTTCAATCCCCAAACTAATCCCACTGCCCCGCTCTCTCCCCATAGCCCTGTATCAATCCCAAACTAATCCCACTGCCCCGCTCTCTCCCCATAGCCCTTTATCAATCCCAAACTAATCCCACTGCCCTGCTCTCTCCCCATAGCCCTGTATCAATCCCAAACTAATCCCACTGCCCCGCTCTATCCCCATAGCCCTGTATCAATCCCCAAACTAATCCCACTGCCCTGCTCTCTCCCCATAGCCCTGTATCAATCCCCAAACTAATCCCACTGCCCCGCTCTCTCCCCATACCCTGTATCAATCCCCAAACTAATCCCACGGCCCTGCTGACTCCCCATAGCCCTGTATCAATCCCCAATCTAATCCCACTGCCCCGCTCTCTCCCCATAGCCCTGTATCAATCCCAAACTAATCCCAGTGCCTCGCTTTCCCCCCATAGCTCTGTCTTGATCCCAAACTAACCCCACTGCCCTGCTCTCCCCCCATAGCCCTGAATCAATCCCAAACTAATCCCACTGCCCCACTCTCTCCCCATAGCCCTGCATCAATCCCAAACTAATCCATCTGCACCACTGTCTGCCCATAGCCCTGCATCATTCCCAAACTAATCCCACTGCCCCACTCTCTCCCCATAGCCCTGAGTCAATCCCAAACTAATCCCACTGCCCTGCTCTCCCCCCATAGCCCTGAATCAATCCCAAACTAATCCCACTGCCCTGCTCTCCCCCCATAGCCCTGAATCAATCCCAAACTAATCCCACTGCCCTGCTCTCCCCCCATAGCCCTGCATCAATTCCAAACTAATCCCTCTGCCCCAGTCTCCGCCCATAGCCCTGCATCATTCCCAAACTAACCCCACTGCCACGTTCTCTCCCCATAGCCCTGGGAGTGTTTGATGGGACAGTGTAGAGGGAGCATTACTATATATATCTAACCCGTGCAGCACCTGCCTTGGGAATGTTTGATGGGACAGTGTAGAGGGAGGCTTTTGTCTGTATCTAACCTGTGCGGTACCTGCCTTGGGAGTGTTTGATGGGACAGTGTAGAGGGAGCATTACTCTATATCTAACCCGTGCTGTACCTGCCTTGGGAGTGTTTAATGGGACAGCATAGAGGGAGCTTTACTCTGTATCTGACCCGTGCAGTCCCTGCCATGGGAGTGTTTGATGGGACAGTGTAGAGGGAGCTTCACTCTGTATCTAACCCGTGTTGTTCCTGCCCTGGGAGTTTTTGATGGGCTGGTTTAAAGAGAGCTTTTCTCTATCGATTCTGTAGCAAACCTTGATAGATTGCAAGTCCGGGGATTCAGCACATACACAGCGCAGACGGAAACACGGAACTTGCGGGGCCTCTACCAAGGCCTAAGTCGTTGGTACGGAGACCATGATTTCAGGGCCATTATCTTTGTTTGATGTAATCCTTCACTCCTGTGTATAAGACAGTGAGTCTCACGGCCTAAAATTCATTCAAATCTCAGTAAGAATACCCAGAACAGACTTTAATTGTCTTTTATTTGCTTCATTTTTCTAAGGTGTACCCAGATATCTGCAGACCAACATTCATCCGCATGTGAATCCCTCCTCTTCATTTAAATCAAATCACGGTAACACTTTTATTTAATCTACCGAGGTTCAGTATTGAAATATACCAGGAGATCCAGGCACGTTTTGATAAAGCAGATTAACCGTGAGTTCAGTGGGGAAATTTAGCAAACAACAGGCCGATTTTAATATGATAAGGCAGGATCTGTCCAAAGTGGACTAGGAACAGCTACTTGACAACCCTCTGTCTCAGTCCCAAACTAATCCCACTGCCCTGCTCTCTCCTGTTAGCCCTTTATCAATCGCCAACCTAATCCCACTGCCCCGCTCTCTCCCCATAGCCCTGTATCAGTCCCCAACGTAATCCCACTGCCGCGCTCTCTCCCCATAGCCCTGTATCAATCACAAACTATTTCCACTGCCCTGCACTCTCCCCATAGCCCTGTATCAATCCCCAACGTAAGCCCACTGCCCGCTTTCTCCCCATAGCCCTGTGTTATATCCAAACAAATCCCACTGCCCGCTTTCTCCCCATAGCCCTGTGTTATATCCAAACTAATCCCACTGCCCCGCTTTCTCCCCATAGCCTTGTATCAATCCCCAAATTAATCCCACTGCCCCGCTTTCTCCCCATAGCTCTGTATCAATCCGAAACAAATCCCACAGCCCCGCTCTCTCCCCATAGCCCTGTATCAATCCCCAACATAAGTCCACTGCCCTGCTTTCTCCCCATAGCCCTGTGTTATATCCAAACAAATCCCACTGCACCGCTCTCTCCCCATAGCCCTGTATCAATCCCAAACTATTCCCAATGCCTCACTCGCTCCCGATAACCCTGTATCAATCCCAAACTAATCAGACTGCCCTGCTTTCACCCCATAGCCCTGTATCAATCCCCAAACTAATCCCACTGCCCTGCTTTCTCCCCATAGCCCTGTATCAATCACAAACTATTTCCACTGCCCTGCTCTCTCCCCATAGCCCTGTATCAATCCCCAACGTAAGCCCACTGCCCGCTTTCTCCCCATAGCCCTGTGTTATATCCAAACAAATCCCACTGCCCCGCTTTCTCCCCATAGCCCTGTATCAATCCCCAAATTAATCCCACTGCCCCGCTTTCTCCCCATAGCCCTGTATCAATCCCAAACAAATCCCACTGCCCCGCTCTCTCCCCATAGCCCTGTATCAATCCCCAACGTAAGTCCACTGCCCTGCTTTCACCCCATAGCCCTGTGTTATATCCAAACTAATCCCACTGCACCCTCTCTCCCCATAGCCCTGTATCAATCCCAAACTAATCCCACTGCCCAGCTCTCTCCTCTAGCCCTGTATCAATCACAAACTAATCCTACTGCCACGCTCACTCCCCATTGCCCCGGATCAATCCCATGCTTATCCCGCTCCTGATCACTATCCAGTGATCTCTGTGTTAGAGAGATGGGAAATCAGCCAGGATTCCTGCTCCTGATCACTGTCCAGTGACCCATGGGTTAGAGAGAGATGGGAAATCAGCCAGGGTTCCTGCTCCTGATTACTGTCCAGTGACTCCTGGGTTTGAGAGAGGGGAAATCAGCCAGGGTTCCTGCTCCTGATCACCGCCCAGTGACCCCTGGGTTGGAAAGAGGGGAAATCAGCCAGGGTTCCTGCTCCTGATCACTGCTCAGTGACCCCTGGTTTAGAGAGAGGGGGAAATCAGCCGGGGTTCCTGCTCCTGATCACTGCCCAGTGACTCCTGGGTTAGAGAGAGGAGGAAATCAGCCAGGGTTCCTGCTCCTGATCACTGACCAGTGACCACTGGGTTAGAGAGCGGGGAATTCAGCCAGGGTTCCTGCTCCTGATCATTGTCCAGTGACCCCTGGGTTAGAGAGAGGGGAAATCAGCCAGGGTTCCTGCTCCTGATCACTGTCCAGTGACCCCTGAGTTAGAGAGAGGGGAAATCAGCCAGGGTTCCTGCTCCTGATCATTGTCCAGTGACCCCTGGGTTAGAGAGAGGGGAAATCAGCCAGGGTTCTTGCTCCTGATCACTGTCCAGTGACCCCTGGGTTAGAGAGAGAGGTGAAATCAGCCAGGGTTCCTGCTCCTGATCACTGCCCAGTGACCCCTGAGTTAGAGAGAGGGGAAATCAGCCAGGGTTCCTGCTCCTGATCATTGTCCAGTGACCCCTGGGTTAGAGAGAGGGGAAATCAGCCAGGGTTCTTGCTCCTGATCACTGTCCAGTGACCCCTGGGTTAGAGAGAGAGGTGAAATCAGCCAGGGTTCCTGCTCCTGATCACAGTCCAGTGACCCCTGGGTTAGAGAGAGAGGGGAAATCAGCCAGGGTACCTGCTCCTGATCACTGCCCAATGACCACTGGCTTAGAGAGAGGGGGAATCAGCCAGGGTTCCTGCTCCTGATCGCTGTCCAGTGACCCCTGGGTTAGAGAGAGGGGAAATCAGCCAGGGTTCCTGCTCCTGATCACTGCCCAGTGACCCCTGGGTTAGAGAGAGGGGAAATCAGCCAGGGTTCCTGCTCCTGATCACTGCCCAGTGACCCCTGGGTTAGAGAGAGAGGGAAATCAGCCAGGGTTCCTGCTCCTGATCACTGTCCAGTGACCCCTGGGTTAGAGAGAGGGGGAAATCAGCCGGGGTTCCTGCTCCTGATCACTGCCCAGTGACTCCTGGGTTAGAGAGAGGAGGAAATCAGCCAGGGTTCGTGCTCCTGATCACTGACCAGTGACCACTGGGTTGGAAAGAGGGGAAATCAGCCAGGGTTCCTGCTCCTGATCACTGCCCAGTGACCCCTGGGTTGGAAAGAGGGGAAATCAGCCAGGGTTCCTGCTCCTGATCACTGCCCAGTGACCCCTGGTTTAGAGAGAGGGGGAAATCTGCCGGGGTTCCTGCTCCTGATCACTGCCCAGTGACTCCTGGGTTAGAGAGAGGAGGAAATCAGCCAGGGTTCCTGCTCCTGATCACTGACCAGTGACCACTGGGTTAGAGAGCGGGGAATTCAGCCTGGGTTCCTGCTCCTGATCATTGTCCAGTGACCCCTGGGTTAGAGAGAGGGGAAATCAGCCAGGGTTCCTGCTCCTGATCACTGTCCAGTGACCCCTGAGTTAGAGAGAGGGGAAATCAGCCAGGGTTCCTGCTCCTGATCATTGTCCAGTGACCCCTGGGTTAGAGAGAGGGGAAATCAGCCAGGGTTCTTGCTCCTGATCACTGTCCAGTGACCCCTGGGTTAGAGAGAGAGGTGAAATCAGCCAGGGTTCCTGCTCCTGATCACAGTCCAGTGACCCCTGGGTTAGAGAGAGAGGGGAAATCAGCCAGGGTACCTGCTCCTGATCACTGCCCAATGACCACTGGCTTGGAGAGAGGGGGAATCAGCCAGGGTTCCTGCTCCTGATCGCTGTCCAGTGACCCCTGGGTTAGAGAGAGGGGAAATCAGCCAGGGTTCCTGCTCCTGATCACTGCCCAGTGACCCCTGGGTTAGAGAGAGGGGAAATCAGCCAGGGTTCCTGCTCCTGATCACTGCCCAGTGACCCCTGGGTTAGAGAGAGAGGGAAATCAGCCAGGGTTCCTGCTCCTGATCACTGTCCAGTGACCCCTGGGTTAGAGAGAGAGGTGAAATCAGCCAGGGTTCCTGCTCCTGATCACTGCCCAGTGACCCCTGGGTTAGAGAGAGAGGGAAATCAGCCAGGGTTCCTGCTCCTGATCACTGTCCAGTGACCCCTGGGTTAGAGAGAGAGGTGAAATCAGCCAGGGTTCCTGCTCCTGATCACTGCCCAGTGACCCCTGGGTTAGAGAGAGGGGAAATCAGCCAGGGTTCCTGCTCCTGATCATTGTCCAGTGAACCCTGGGTTGAGAGAGTGGAAATCAGCCTGGGTTCCTGCTCCTGATCACAGTCCAGTGACCCCTGGGTTAGAGAGAGAGGGGAAATCAGCCAGGGTTCATGCTCCTGATCACTGTCCAGTGACTCCTGGGTTAGAGAGGGGAAATCAGCCAGGGTTCCTGCTCCTGATCACTATCCAGAGATCCCTGGGTTAGAGAGAGGGGAAATCAGCCAGGGTTCCTGCTCCTGATCACAGTCCAGTGACCCCTGGGTTAGAGAGAGAGGGAAATCAGCCAGGGTTCCTGCTCCTGATCACAGTCCAGTGACCCCTGGGTTAGAGAGAGAGCGAAATCAGCCAGGGTTCATGCTCCTGATCACAGTCCAGTGACCCCTGGGTTAGAGAGAGAGGGAAATCAGCCAGGGTTCCTGCTCCTGATCACTGCACAGTGAACCCTGGGTTAGAGAGAGAGGGAAATCAGCCAGGGTTCATGCTCCTGATCACAGTCCAGTGACCCCTGGGTTAGAGAGAGGGGAAATCAGCCAGGGTTCATGCTCCTGATCACTATCCACTGACCCCTGGGTTAGAGAGAGAGGGAAATCAGCCAGGATTCCTGCTCCTGATCACAGTCCAGTGAACCCTGGGTTAGAGAGAGGGGAAATCAGCCAGGGTTCATGCTCCTGATCACTATCCACTGACCCCTGGGTTAGAGAGAGGTGAAATCAGCCAGGATTCCTGCTCCTGATCACTGCCCAGTGACCCCTGGGTTAGAGAGAGAGGGAAATCAGCCAGTGTTCCTGCTCCTGATCACTGCCCAGTGAACCCTGGGTGAGAGAGAGTGGAAATCAGCCTGGGTTCCTGCTCCTGATCACTGCCCAGTGACCCCTGGGTTAGAGAGAGAGGGGAATTCAGCCAGGGTTCCTGCTCCTGATCACTGTCCAGTGACCCCTGGGTTAGAGAGGGGCAATCAGCCAGGGTTTCTGCTCCTGATCACTGCCCAGTGACCCCTGGGTTAGAGAGAGGGGAAATCAGCCAGGGTTCCTGCTCCTGATCACTGCCCAGTGACCCCTGGGTTAGAGAGAGGGGAAATCAGCCAGGGTTCCTGCTCCTGATCACAGTCCAGTGACCCCTGGTTTAGAGAGAGAGGGCAATCAGCCTGGGTTCCTGCTGCTGATCACTGCCCAGTGACCCCTGTGTTAGAGAGAGAGGAAATCAGCCAGGGTTCCTGCTCCTGATCACAGTCCAGTGACCCCTGGGTTAGAGAGAGAGGGCAATCAGCCTGGGTTCCTGCTGCTGATCACTGCCCAGTGACCCCTGAGTTAGAGAGAGAGGAAATCAGCCAGGGTTCCTGCTCCTGATCACAGTCCAGTGACCCCTGGTTTAGAGAGAGAGGGAAATCAGCCAGGGTTCCTGCTCCTGATCACAGTCCAGTGACACCTGGGTGAGAGAGAGAGGGAAATCAGCCAGGGTTCGTGCTCCTGATCACTGTCCAGTGACTCCTGGGTTAGAGAGAGGGGAAATCAGCCCGGGTTCCAGCTCCTGATTACAGTGCAGTGAACCCTGGGTTAGAGAGAGGGGAAATCAGCCAGGGTTCCTGCTCCTGATTACAGTCCAGTGACCCCTGGTTAGAGAGAGAGGGAAATCAGCGAGAGTTCCTGCTCCTGATCATTGTCCATTAACCCCTGGGTTAGAGAGAGGGGAAACCAGCCCGGGTTCCAGCTCCTGATCACTATCCAGTGACCCCTGAGTTAGAGAGAGGGGGAACCAGCCAGGGTTCCTGCTCCTGATCACTGTCCAGTGACCCCTGGGTTAGAGAGAGAGGGGAAATCAGCCAGGGTTCCTGCTCCTGATCACTGTCCAGTGACCCCTGGGTTAGAGAGAGAGGGGAAATCAGCCAGGGTTCCTGCTCCTGATCACTGTCCAGTGACCCCTGGGTTAGAGAGAGAGGGGAAATCAGCCAGGGTTCTTGCTCCTGATCACTGTCCAGTGACCCCTGGGTTAGAGAGAGAGGTGAAATCAGCCAGGGTTCCTGCTCCTGATCACAGTCCAGTGACCCCTGGGTTAGAGAGAGAGGGGAAATCAGCCAGGGTACCTGCTCCTGATCACTGCCCAATGACCACTGGCTTGGAGAGAGGGGGAATCAGCCAGGGTTCCTGCTCCTGATTGCTGTCCAGTGACCCCTGGGTTAGAGAGAGGGGAAATCAGCCAGGGTTCCTGCTCCTGATCACTGCCCAGTGACCCCTGGGTTAGAGAGAGGGGAAATCAGCCAGGGTTCCTGCTCCTGATCACTGCCCAGTGACCCCTGGGTTAGAGAGAGAGGGAAATCAGCCAGGGTTCCTGCTCCTGATCACTGTCCAGTGACCCCTGGGTTAGAGAGAGAGGTGAAATCAGCCAGGGTTCCTGCTCCTGATCACTGCCCAGTGACCCCTGGGTTAGAGAGAGAGGGAAATCAGCCAGGGTTCCTGCTCCTGATCACTGTCCAATGACCCCTGGGTTAGAGAGAGAGGTGAAATCAGCCAGGGTTCCTGCTCCTGATCACTGCCCAGTGACCCCTGGGTTAGAGAGAGGGGAAATCAGCCAGGGTTCCTGCTCCTGATCATTGTCCAGTGAACCCTGGGTTGAGAGAGTGGAAATCAGCCTGGGTTCCTGCTCCTGATCACAGTCCAGTGACCCCTGGGTTAGAGAGAGAGGGGAAATCAGCCAAGGTTCATGCTCCTGATCACTGTCCAGTGACTCCTGGGTTAGAGAGGGGAAATCAGCCAAGGTTCCTGCTCCTGATCACTATCCAGAGATCCCTGGGTTAGAGAGAGGGGAAATCAGCCAGGGTTCCTGCTCCTGATCACAGTCCAGTGACCCCTGGGTTAGAGAGAGAGGGAAATCAGCCAGGGTTCCTGCTCCTGATCACAGTCCAGTGACCCCTGGGTTAGAGAGAGAGCGAAATCAGCCAGGGTTCATGCTCCTGATCACAGTCCAGTGACCCCTGGGTTAGAGAGAGGGAAAATCAGCCGGGGTTCATGCTCCTGATCACAGTCCAGTGACCCCTGGGTTAGAGAGAGAGGGAAATCAGCCAGGGTTCCAGCTCCTGATCACTGCCCAGTGACCCCTGGGTTAGAGAGAGAGGGAAATCAGCCAGGGTTCCTGCTCCTGATCACTGCACAGTGAACCCTGGGTTAGAGAGAGAGGGAAATCAGCCAGGGTTCATGCTCCTGATCACTATCCACTGACCCCTGGGTTAGAGAGAGAGGGAAATCAGCCAGGATTCCTGCTCCTGATCACAGTCCAGTGAACCCTGGGTTAGAGAGAGGGGAAATCAGCCAGGGTTCATGCTCCTGATCACTATCCACTGACCCCTGGGTTAGAGAGAGGTGAAATCAGCCAGGATTCCTGCTCCTGATCACTGCCCAGTGACCCCTGGGTTAGAGAGAGAGGGAAATCAGCCAGTGTTCCTGCTCCTGATCACTGCCCAGTGAACCCTGGGTTAGAGAGAGAGGGGAATTCAGCCAGGGTTCCTGCTCCTGATCACTGTCCAGTGACCCCTGGGTTAGAGAGGGGAAATCAGCCAGGGTTTCTGCTCCTGATCACTGCCCAGTGACCCCTGGGTTAGAGAGAGGGGAAATCAGCCAGGGTTCCTGCTCCTGATCACTGCCCAGTGACCCCTGGGTTAGAGAGAGGGGAAATCAGCCAGGGTTCCTGCTCCTGATCACAGTCCAGTGACCCCTGGTTTAGAGAGAGAGGGCAATCAGCCTGGGTTCCTGCTGCTGATCACTGCCCGGTGACCCCTGAGTTAGAGAGAGAGGAAATCAGCCGGGGTTCCTGCTCCTGATCACAGTCCAGTGACCCCTGGTTTAGAGAGAGAGGGCAATCAGCCTGGGTTCCTGCTGCTGATCACTGCCCAGTGACCCCTGAGTTAGAGAGAGAGGAAATCAGCCGGGGTTCCTGCTCCTGATCACTATCCAGTGACCCCTGGGATAGAGAGAGAGGGAAATCAGCCAGGGTTCCTGCTCCTGATCACAGTCCAGTGACACCTGGGTGAGAGAGAGAGGGAAATCAGCCAGGGTTCGTGCTCCTGATCACTGTCCAGTGACTCCTGGGTTAGAGAGAGAGGTGAAATCAGCCCGGGTTCATGCTCCTGATCACTGTCCAGTGACTCCTGGGTTAGAGAGAGGGGAAATCAGCCCGGGTTCCAGCTCCTGATTACAGTCCAGTGAACCCTGGGTTAGAGAGAGGGGAAATCAGCCAGGGTTCCTGCTCCTGATTACAGTCCAGTGAACCCTGGGTTAGAGAGAGGGGGAACCAGCCAGGGTTCCTGCTCCTGATCATTGTCCAGTGACCCCTGGGTTAGAGAGAGGGGAAATCAGCCCGGGTTCCAGCTCCTGATCACTATCCAGTGACCTAGAGAGAGGGGGAACCATCCAGGGTTCATGCTCCTGATCATTGTCCAGTGACCCATGGGTTAGAGAGAGGGGAAATCAGCCAGGGTTCCTGCTCCTGATCACAGTCCAGTGACTCCTGGGTTAGAGAGAGGGGAAATCAGCCAGGGTTCCTGCTCCTGATCATTGTCCAGTGACCCCTGGGTTAGAGAGACAGGTGAAATCAGCCAGGGTTCATGCTCCTGATCACTATCCAGTGACCCCTGGTTAGAGAGAAAGGGAAATCAGCGAGAGTTCCTGCTCCTGATCATTGTCCATTAACCCCTGGGTTAGAGAGAGGGGAAACCAGCCCGGGTTCCAGCTCCTGATCACTATCCAGTGACCCCTGAGTTAGAGAGAGGGGGAACCAGCCAGGGTTCCTGCTCCTGATCACTGTCCAGTGACCCCTGGGTTAGAGAGAGAGGGGAAATCAGCCAGGGTTCCTGCTCCTGATCACTGTCCAGTGACCCCTGGGTTAGAGAGAGAGGGGAAATCAGCCAGGGTTCCTGCTCCTGATCACAGTCCAGTGACCCCTGGGTTAGAGAGAGAGGGGAAATCAGCCAGGGTACCTGCTCCTGATCACTGCCCAATGACCACTGGCTTGGAGAGAGGGGGAATCAGCCAGGGTTCCTGCTCCTGATCGCTGTCCAGTGACCCCTGGGTTAGAGAGAGGGGAAATCAGCCAGGGTTCCTGCTCCTGATCACTGCCCAGTGACCCCTGGGTTAGAGAGAGGGGACATCAGCCAGGGTTCCTGCTCCTGATCACTGCCCAGTGACCCCTGGGTTAGAGAGAGAGGGAAATCAGCCAGGGTTCCTGCTCCTGATCACTGTCCAGTGACCCCTGGGTTAGAGAGAGAGGTGAAATCAGCCAGGGTTCCTGCTCCTGATCACTGCCCAGTGACCCCTGGGTTAGAGAGAGAGGGAAATCAGCCAGGGTTCCTGCTCCTGATCACTGTCCAGTGACCCCTGGGTTAGAGAGAGAGGTGAAATCAGCCAGGGTTCCTGCTCCTGATCACTGCCCAGTGACCCCTGGGTTAGAGAGAGGGGAAATCAGCCAGGGTTCCTGCTCCTGATCATTGTCCAGTGAACCCTGGGTTGGGAGAGTGGAAATCAGCCTGGGTTCCTGCTCCTGATCACAGTCCAGTGACCCCTGGGTTAGAGAGAGAGGGGAAATCAGCCAGGGTTCATGCTCCTGATCACTGTCCAGTGACTCCTGGGTTAGAGAGGGGAAATCAGCCAGGGTTCCTGCTCCTGATCACTATCCAGTGATCCCTGGGTTAGAGAGAGGGGAAATCAGCCAGGGTTCCTGCTCCTGATCACAGTCCAGTGACCCCTGGGTTAGAGAGAGAGGGAAATCAGCCAGGGTTCCTGCTCCTGATCACAGTGCAGTGACCCCTGGGTTAGAGAGAGAGCGAAATCAGCCAGGGTTCATGCTCCTGATCACAGTCCAGTGACCCCTGGGTTAGAGAGAGGGAAAATCAGCCGGGGTTCCAGCTCCTGATCACTGCCCAGTGACCCCTGGGTTAGAGAGAGAGGGAAATCAGCCAGGGTTCCTGCTCCTGATCACTGCACAGTGAACCCTGGGTTAGAGAGAGAGGGAAATCAGCCAGGGTTCATGCTCCTGATCACAGTCCAGTGACCCCTGGGTTAGAGAGAGGGGAAATCAGCCAGGGTTCATGCTCCTGATCACTATCCACTGACCCCTGGGTTAGAGAGAGAGGGAAATCAGCCAGGATTCCTGCTCCTGATCACATTCCAGTGAACCCTGGGTTAGAGAGAGGGGAAATCAGCCAGGGTTCCTGCTCCTGATTACAGTCCAGTGAACCCTGGGTTAGAGAGAGGGGGAACCAGCCAGGGTTCCTGCTCCTGATCATTGTCCAGTGACCCCTGGGTTAGAGAGAGGGGAAATCAGCCCGGGTTCCAGCTCCTGATCACTATCCAGTGACCTAGAGAGAGGGGGAACCATCCAGGGTTCATGCTCCTGATCATTGTCCAGTGACCCATGGGTTAGAGAGAGGGGAAATCAGCCAGGGTTCCTGCTCCTGATCACAGTCCAGTGACTCCTGGGTTAGAGAGAGGGGAAATCAGCCAGGGTTCCTGCTCCTGATCATTGTCCAGTGACCCCTGGGTTAGAGAGACAGGTGAAATCAGCCAGGGTTCATGCTCCTGATCACTATCCAGTGACCCCTGGTTAGAGAGAAAGGGAAATCAGCGAGAGTTCCTGCTCCTGATCATTGTCCATTAACCCCTGGGTTAGAGAGAGGGGGAACCAGCCAGGGTTCCTGCTCCTGATCACTGTCCAGTGACCCCTGGGTTAGAGAGAGAGGGGAAATCAGCCAGGGTTCCTGCTCCTGATCACTGTCCAGTGACCCCTGGGTTAGAGAGAGAGGGGAAATCAGCCAGGGTTCCTGCTCCTGATCACAGTCCAGTGACCCCTGGGTTAGAGAGAGAGGGGAAATCAGCCAGGGTACCTGCTCCTGATCACTGCCCAATGACCACTGGCTTGGAGAGAGGGGGAATCAGCCAGGGTTCCTGCTCCTGATCGCTGTCCAGTGACCCCTGGGTTAGAGAGAGGGGAAATCAGCCAGGGTTCCTGCTCCTGATCACTGCCCAGTGACCCCTGGGTTAGAGAGAGGGGACATCAGCCAGGGTTCCTGCTCCTGATCACTGCCCAGTGACCCCTGGGTTAGAGAGAGAGGGAAATCAGCCAGGGTTCCTGCTCCTGATCACTGTCCAGTGACCCCTGGGTTAGAGAGAGAGGTGAAATCAGCCAGGGTTCCTGCTCCTGATCACTGCCCAGTGACCCCTGGGTTAGAGAGAGAGGGAAATCAGCCAGGGTTCCTGCTCCTGATCACTGTCCAGTGACCCCTGGGTTAGAGAGAGAGGTGAAATCAGCCAGGGTTCCTGCTCCTGATCACTGCCCAGTGACCCCTGGGTTAGAGAGAGGGGAAATCAGCCAGGGTTCCTGCTCCTGATCATTGTCCAGTGAACCCTGGGTTGGGAGAGTGGAAATCAGCCTGGGTTCCTGCTCCTGATCACAGTCCAGTGACCCCTGGGTTAGAGAGAGAGGGGAAATCAGCCAGGGTTCATGCTCCTGATCACTGTCCAGTGACTCCTGGGTTAGAGAGGGGAAATCAGCCAGGGTTCCTGCTCCTGATCACTATCCAGAGATCCCTGGGTTAGAGAGAGGGGAAATCAGCCAGGGTTCCTGCTCCTGATCACAGTCCAGTGACCCCTGGGTTAGAGAGAGAGGGAAATCAGCCAGGGTTCCTGCTCCTGATCACAGTGCAGTGACCCCTGGGTTAGAGAGAGAGCGAAATCAGCCAGGGTTCATGCTCCTGATCACAGTCCAGTGACCCCTGGGTTAGAGAGAGGGAAAATCAGCCGGGGTTCCAGCTCCTGATCACTGCCCAGTGACCCCTGGGTTAGAGAGAGAGGGAAATCAGCCAGGGTTCCTGCTCCTGATCACTGCACAGTGAACCCTGGGTTAGAGAGAGAGGGAAATCAGCCAGGGTTCATGCTCCTGATCACAGTCCAGTGACCCCTGGGTTAGAGAGAGGGGAAATCAGCCAGGGTTCATGCTCCTGATCACTATCCACTGACCCCTGGGTTAGAGAGAGAGGGAAATCAGCCAGGATTCCTGCTCCTGATCACAGTCCAGTGAACCCTGGGTTAGAGAGAGGGGAAATCAGCCAGGGTTCATGCTCCTGATCACTATCCACTGACCCCTGGGTTAGAGAGAGGTGAAATCAGCCAGGATTCCTGCTCCTGATCACTGCCCAGTGACCCCTGGGTTAGAGAGAGAGGGGAATCAGCCAGTGTTCCTGCTCCTGATCACTGCCCAGTGAACCCTGGGTGAGAGAGAGTGGAAATCAGCCTGGGTTCCTGCTCCTGATCACTGCCCAGTGACCCCTGGGTTAGAGAGAGAGGGGAATTCAGCCAGGGTTCCTGCTCCTGATCACTGTCCAGTGACCCCTGGGTTAGAGAGGGGAAATCAGCCAGGGTTTCTGCTCCTGATCACTGCCCAGTGACCCCTGGGTTAGAGAGAGGGGAAATCAGCCAGGGTTCCTGCTCCTGATCACTGCCCAGTGACCCCTGGGTTAGAGAGAGGGGAAATCAGCCAGGGTTCCTGCTCCTGATCACAGTCCAGTGACCCCTGGGTTAGAGAGAGGGGAAATCAGCCAGGGTTCATGCTCCTGATCACTATCCACTGACCCCTGGGTTAGAGAGAGAGGGAAATCAGCCAGGATTCCTGCTCCTGATCACAGTCCAGTGAACCCTGGGTTAGAGAGAGGGGAAATCAGCCAGGGTTCATGCTCCTGATCACTATCCACTGACCCCTGGGTTAGAGAGAGGTGAAATCAGCCAGGATTCCTGCTCCTGATCACTGCCCAGTGACCCCTGGGTTAGAGAGAGAGGGAAATCAGCCAGTTTTCCTGCTCCTGATCACTGCCCAGTGAACCCTGGGTGAGAGAGAGTGGAAATCAGCCTGGGTTCCTGCTCCTGATCACTGCCCAGTGACCCCTGGGTTAGAGAGAGAGGGGAATTCAGCCAGGGTTCCTGCTCCTGATCACTGTCCAGTGACCCCTGGGTTAGAGAGGGGAAATCAGCCAGGGTTTCTGCTCCTGATCACTGCCCAGTGACCCCTGGGTTAGAGAGAGGGGAAATCAGCCAGGGTTCCTGCTCCTGATCACTGCCCAGTGACCCCTGGGTTAGAGAGAGGGGAAATCAGCCAGGGTTCCTGCTCCTGATCACAGTCCAGTGACCCCTGGGTTAGAGAGAGAGGAAATCAGCTGGGGTTCCTGCTCCTGATCACAGTCCAGTGACCCCTGGGATAGAGAGAGAGGGAAATCAGCCAGGGTTCCTGCTCCTGATCACAGTCCAGTGACACCTGGGTGAGAGAGAGAGGGAAATCAGCCAGGGTTCGTGCTCCTGATCACTGTCCAGTGACTCCTGGGTTAGAGAGAGGGGAAATCAGCCCGGGTTCCAGCTCCTGATTACAGTCCAGTGAACCCTGGGTTAGAGAGAGGGGAAATCAGCCAGGGTTCCTGCTCCTGATTACAGTCCAGTGACCCCTGGTTAGAGAGAGAGGGAAATCAGCGAGAGTTCCTGCTCCTGATCATTGTCCATTAACCCCTGGGTTAGAGAGAGGGGAAACCAGCCCGGGTTCCAGCTCCTGATCACTATCCAGTGACCCCTGAGTTAGAGAGAGGGGGAACCAGCCAGGGTTCCTGCTCCTGATCACTGTCCAGTGACCCCTGGGTTAGAGAGAGAGGGGAAATCAGCCAGGGTTCCTGCTCCTGATCACTGTCCAGTGACCCCTGGGTTAGAGAGAGAGGGGAAATCAGCCAGGGTTCCTGCTCCTGATCACAGTCCAGTGACCCCTGGGTTAGAGAGAGGGGAAAACAGCCAGGGTTCGTGCTCCTGATCACTGTCCAACGACCCTTGGGTTAGAGAGAGAGGTGAAAGCAGCCAGGGTTCCTGCTCCTGATTACAGTCCAGTGAACCCTGGGTTAGAGAGAGAGGGGAAATCAGCCAGGGTTCTTGCTCCTGATCACTGTCCAGTGACCCCTGGGTTAGAGAGAGAGGTGAAATCAGCCAGGGTTCCTGCTCCTGATCACAGTCCAGTGACCCCTGGGTTAGAGAGAGAGGGGAAATCAGCCAGGGTACCTGCTCCTGATCACTGCCCAATGACCACTGGCTTGGAGAGAGGGGGAATCAGCCAGGGTTCCTGCTCCTGATTGCTGTCCAGTGACCCCTGGGTTAGAGAGAGGGGAAATCAGCCAGGGTTCCTGCTCCTGATCACTGCCCAGTGACCCCTGGGTTAGAGAGAGGGGAAATCAGCCAGGGTTCCTGCTCCTGATCACTGCCCAGTGACCCCTGGGTTAGAGAGAGAGGGAAATCAGCCAGGGTTCCTGCTCCTGATCACTGTCCAGTGACCCCTGGGTTAGAGAGAGAGGTGAAATCAGCCAGGGTTCCTGCTCCTGATCACTGCCCAGTGACCCCTGGGTTAGAGAGAGAGGGAAATCAGCCAGGGTTCCTGCTCCTGATCACTGTCCAGTGACCCCTGGGTTAGAGAGAGAGGTGAAATCAGCCAGGGTTCCTGCTCCTGATCACTGCCCAGTGACCCCTGGGTTAGAGAGAGGGGAAATCAGCCAGGGTTCCTGCTCCTGATCATTGTCCAGTGAACCCTGGGTTGAGAGAGTGGAAATCAGCCTGGGTTCCTGCTCCTGATCACAGTCCAGTGACCCCTGGGTTAGAGAGAGAGGGGAAATCAGCCAAGGTTCATGCTCCTGATCACTGTCCAGTGACTCCTGGGTTAGAGAGGGGAAATCAGCCAGGGTTCCTGCTCCTGATCACTATCCAGAGATCCCTGGGTTAGAGAGAGGGGAAATCAGCCAGGGTTCCTGCTCCTGATCACAGTCCAGTAACCCCTGGGTTAGAGAGAGAGGGAAATCAGCCAGGGTTCCTGCTCCTGATCACAGTCCAGTGACCCCTGGGTTAGAGAGAGAGCGAAATCAGCCAGGGTTCATGCTCCTGATCACTATCCACTGACCCCTGGGTTAGAGAGAGGTGAAATCAGCCAGGATTCCTGCTCCTGATCACTGCCCAGTGACCCCTGGGTTAGAGAGAGAGGGAAATCAGCCAGTGTTCCTGCTCCTGATCACTGCCCAGTGATCCCTGGGTTAGAGAGAGAGGGGAATTCAGCCAGGGTTCCTGCTCCTGATCACTGTCCAGTGACCCCTGGGTTAGAGAGGGGAAATCAGCCAGGGTTTCTGCTCCTGATCACTGCCCAGTGACCCCTGGGTTAGAGAGAGGGGAAATCAGCCAGGGTTCCTGCTCCTGATCACTGCCCAGTGACCCCTGGGTTAGAGAGAGGGGAAATCAGCCAGGGTTCCTGCTCCTGATCACAGTCCAGTGACCCCTGGTTTAGAGAGAGAGGGCAATCAGCCTGGGTTCCTGCTGCTGATCACTGCCCAGTGACCCCTGAGTTAGAGAGAGAGGAAATCAGCCGGGGTTCCTGCTCCTGATCACAGTCCAGTGACCCCTGGTTTAGAGAGAGAGGGCAATCAGCCTGGGTTCCTGCTGCTGATCACTGCCCAGTGACCCCTGAGTTAGAGAGAGAGGAAATCAGCCGGGGTTCCTGCTCCTGATCACTATCCAGTGACCCCTGGGATAGAGAGAGAGGGAAATCAGCCAGGGTTCCTGCTCCTGATCACAGTCCAGTGACACCTGGGTGAGAGAGAGAGGGAAATCAGCCAGGGTTCGTGCTCCTGATCACTGTCCAGTGACTCCTGGGTTAGAGAGAGGGGAAATCAGCCCGGGTTCCAGCTCCTGATTACAGTCCAGTGAACCCTGGGTTAGAGAGAGGGGAAATCAGCCAGGGTTCCTGCTCCTGATTACAGTCCAGTGAACCCTGGGTTAGAGAGAGGGGGAACCAGCCAGGGTTCCTGCTCCTGATCATTGTCCAGTGACCCCTGG
Organism: Somniosus microcephalus; assembly: GCF_052327205.1. Lineage (NCBI taxonomy): Eukaryota > Metazoa > Chordata > Chondrichthyes > Squaliformes > Somniosidae > Somniosus > Somniosus microcephalus. The sequence goes on from NW_028226008.1 coordinate 32,397, forward strand.
GTTAGAGAGAGGGGAAATCAGCCCGGGTTCCAGCTCCTGATCACTATCCAGTGACCTAGAGAGAGGGGGAACCATCCAGGGTTCATGCTCCTGATCATTGTTCAGTGACCCATGGGTTAGAGAGAGGGGAAATCAGCCAGGGTTCCTGCTCCTGATCACAGTCCAGTGACTCCTGGGTTAGAGAGAGGGGAAATCAGCCAGGGTTCCTGCTCCTGATCATTGTCCAGTGACCCCTGGGTTAGAGAGACAGGTGAAATCAGCCAGGGTTCATGCTCCTGATCACTATCCAGTGACCCCTGGTTAGAGAGAGAGGGAAATCAGCGAGAGTTCCTGCTCCTGATCATTGTCCATTAACCCCTGGGTTAGAGAGAGGGGAAACCAGCCCGGGTTCCAGCTCCTGATCACTATCCAGTGACCCCTGAGTTAGAGAGAGGGGGAACCAGCCAGGGTTCCTGCTCCTGATCACTGTCCAGTGACCCCTGGGTTAGAGAGAGAGGGGAAATCAGCCAGGGTTCCTGCTCCTGATCACTGTCCAGTGACCCCTGGGTTAGAGAGAGAGGGGAAATCAGCCAGGGTTCCTGCTCCTGATCACAGTCCAGTGACCCCTGGGTTAGAGAGAGAGGGGAAATCAGCCAGGGTACCTGCTCCTGATCACTGCCCAATGACCACTGGCTTGGAGAGAGGGGGAATCAGCCAGGGTTCCTGCTCCTGATCGCTGTCCAGTGACCCCTGGGTTAGAGAGAGGGGAAATCAGCCAGGGTTCCTGCTCCTGATCACTGCCCAGTGACCCCTGGGTTAGAGAGAGGGGAAATCAGCCAGGGTTCCTGCTCCTGATCACTGCCCAGTGACCCCTGGGTTAGAGAGAGAGGGAAATCAGCCAGGGTTCCTGCTCCTGATCACTGTCCAGTGACCCCTGGGTTAGAGAGAGAGGTGAAATCAGCCAGGGTTCCTGCTCCTGATCACTGCCCAGTGACCCCTGGGTTAGAGAGAGAGGGAAATCAGCCAGGGTTCCTGCTCCTGATCACTGTCCAGTGACCCCTGGGTTAGAGAGAGAGGTGAAATCAGCCAGGGTTCCTGCTCCTGATCACTGCCCAGTGACCCCTGGGTTAGAGAGAGGGGAAATCAGCCAGGGTTCCTGCTCCTGATCATTGTCCAGTGAACCCTGGGTTGGGAGAGTGGAAATCAGCCTGGGTTCCTGCTCCTGATCACAGTCCAGTGACCCCTGGGTTAGAGAGAGAGGGGAAATCAGCCAGGGTTCATGCTCCTGATCACTGTCCAGTGACTCCTGGGTTAGAGAGGGGAAATCAGCCAGGGTTCCTGCTCCTGATCACTATCCAGAGATCCCTGGGTTAGAGAGAGGGGAAATCAGCCAGGGTTCCTGCTCCTGATCACAGTCCAGTGACCCCTGGGTTAGAGAGAGAGGGAAATCAGCCAGGGTTCCTGCTCCTGATCACAGTGCAGTGACCCCTGGGTTAGAGAGAGAGCGAAATCAGCCAGGGTTCATGCTCCTGATCACAGTCCAGTGACCCCTGGGTTAGAGAGAGGGAAAATCAGCCGGGGTTCCAGCTCCTGATCACTGCCCAGTGACCCCTGGGTTAGAGAGAGAGGGAAATCAGCCAGGGTTCATGCTCCTGATCACAGTCCAGTGACCCCTGGGTTAGAGAGAGGGGAAATCAGCCAGGGTTCATGCTCCTGATCACTGCCCAGTGACCCCTGGGTTAGAGAGAGAGGGAAATCAGCCAGTGTTCCTGCTCCTGATCACTGCCCAGTGAACCCTGGGTGAGAGAGAGTGGAAATCAGCCTGGGTTCCTGCTCCTGATCACTGCCCAGTGACCCCTGGGTTAGAGAGAGAGGGGAATTCAGCCAGGGTTCCTGCTCCTGATCACTGTCCAGTGACCCCTGGGTTAGAGAGGGGAAATCAGCCAGGGTTTCTGCTCCTGATCACTGCCCAGTGACCCCTGGGTTAGAGAGAGGGGAAATCAGCCAGGGTTCCTGCTCCTGATCACTGCCCAGTGACCCCTGGGTTAGAGAGAGGGGAAATCAGCCAGGGTTCCTGCTCCTGATCACAGTCCAGTGACCCCTGGGTTAGAGAGAGGGGAAATCAGCCAGGGTTCATGCTCCTGATCACTATCCACTGACCCCTGGGTTAGAGAGAGAGGGGAATCAGCCAGGATTCCTGCTCCTGATCACAGTCCAGTGAACCCTGGGTTAGAGAGAGGGGAAATCAGCCAGGGTTCATGCTCCTGATCACTATCCACTGACCCCTGGGTTAGAGAGAGGTGAAATCAGCCAGGATTCCTGCTCCTGATCACTGCCCAGTGACCCCTGGGTTAGAGAGAGAGGGAAATCAGCCAGTGTTCCTGCTCCTGATCACTGCCCAGTGAACCCTGGGTGAGAGAGAGTGGAAATCAGCCTGGGTTCCTGCTCCTGATCACTGCCCAGTGACCCCTGGGTTAGAGAGAGAGGGGAATTCAGCCAGGGTTCCTGCTCCTGATCACTGTCCAGTGACCCCTGGGTTAGAGAGGGGAAATCAGCCAGGGTTTCTGCTCCTGATCACTGCCCAGTGACCCCTGGGTTAGAGAGAGGGGAAATCAGCCAGGGTTCCTGCTCCTGATCACTGCCCAGTGACCCCTGGGTTAGAGAGAGGGGAAATCAGCCAGGGTTCCTGCTCCTGATCACAGTCCAGTGACCCCTGGTTTAGAGAGAGAGGGAAATCAGCCAGGGTTCCTGCTCCTGATCACAGTCCAGTGACACCTGGGTGAGAGAGAGTGGAAATCAGCCTGGGTTCCTGCTGCTGATCACTGCCCAGTGACCCCTGAGTTAGAGAGAGAGGAAATCAGCTGGGGTTCCTGCTCCTGATCACAGTCCAGTGACCCCTGGGATAGAGAGAGAGGGAAATCAGCCAGGGTTCCTGCTCCTGATCACAGTCCAGTGACACCTGGGTGAGAGAGAGAGGGAAATCAGCCAGGGTTCGTGCTCCTGATCACTGTCCAGTGACTCCTGGGTTAGAGAGAGGGGAAATCAGCCAGGGTTCCAGCTCCTGATTACATTCCAGTGAACCCTGGGTTAGAGAGAGGGGGAACCATCCAGGGTTCGTGCTCCTGATCACTGTCCAGTGAACCCTGGGTTAGAGAGAGGGGAAATCAGCCCGGGTTCCAGCTCCTGATTACATTCCAGTGAACCCTGGGTTAGAGAGAGGGGAAATCAGCCAGGGTTCCTGCTCCTGATTACAGTCCAGTGACCCCTGGTTAGAGAGAGAGGGAAATCAGCGAGAGTTCCTGCTCCTGATCATTGTCCATTAACCCCTGGGTTAGAGAGAGGGGAAACCAGCCCGGGTTCCAGCTCCTGATCACTATCCAGTGACCCCTGAGTTAGAGAGAGGGGGAACCAGCCAGGGTTCCTGCTCCTGATCACTGTCCAGTGACCCCTGGGTTAGAGAGAGAGGGGAAATCAGCCAGGGTTCCTGCTCCTGATCACTGTCCAGTGACCCCTGGGTTAGAGAGAGAGGGGAAATCAGCCAGGGTTCCTGCTCCTGATCACAGTCCAGTGACCCCTGGGTTAGAGAGAGGGGAAAACAGCCAGGGTTCGTGCTCCTGATCACTGTCCAACGACCCTTGGGTTAGAGAGAGAGGTGAAAGCAGCCAGGGTTCCTGCTCCTGATTACAGTCCAGTGAACCCTGGGTTAGAGAGAGAGGGGAAATCAGCCAGGGTTCTTGCTCCTGATCACTGTCCAGTGACCCCTGGGTTAGAGAGAGAGGTGAAATCAGCCAGGGTTCCTGCTCCTGATCACAGTCCAGTGACCCCTGGGTTAGAGAGAGAGGGGAAATCAGCCAGGGTACCTGCTCCTGATCACTGCCCAATGACCACTGGCTTGGAGAGAGGGGGAATCAGCCAGGGTTCCTGCTCCTGATTGCTGTCCAGTGACCCCTGGGTTAGAGAGAGGGGAAATCAGCCAGGGTTCCTGCTCCTGATCACTGCCCAGTGACCCCTGGGTTAGAGAGAGGGGAAATCAGCCAGGGTTCCTGCTCCTGATCACTGCCCAGTGACCCCTGGGTTAGAGAGAGAGGGAAATCAGCCAGGGTTCCTGCTCCTGATCACTGTCCAGTGACCCCTGGGTTAGAGAGAGAGGTGAAATCAGCCAGGGTTCCTGCTCCTGATCACTGCCCAGTGACCCCTGGGTTAGAGAGAGAGGGAAATCAGCCAGGGTTCCTGCTCCTGATCACTGTCCAGTGACCCCTGGGTTAGAGAGAGAGGTGAAATCAGCCAGGGTTCCTGCTCCTGATCACTGCCCAGTGACCCCTGGGTTAGAGAGAGGGGAAATCAGCCAGGGTTCCTGCTCCTGATCATTGTCCAGTGAACCCTGGGTTGAGAGAGTGGAAATCAGCCTGGGTTCCTGCTCCTGATCACAGTCCAGTGACCCCTGGGTTAGAGAGAGAGGGGAAATCAGCCAAGGTTCATGCTCCTGATCACTGTCCAGTGACTCCTGGGTTAGAGAGGGGAAATCAGCCAGGGTTCCTGCCCCTGATCACTATCCAGAGATCCCTGGGTTAGAGAGAGGGGAAATCAGCCAGGGTTCCTGCTCCTGATCACAGTCCAGTAACCCCTGGGTTAGAGAGAGAGGGAAATCAGCCAGGGTTCCTGCTCCTGATCACAGTCCAGTGACCCCTGGGTTAGAGAGAGAGCGAAATCAGCCAGGGTTCATGCTCCTGATCACAGTCCAGTGACCCCTGGGTTAGAGAGAGGGAAAATCAGCCGGGGTTCATGCTTCTGATCACAGTCCAGTGACCCCTGGGTTAGAGAGAGAGGGAAATCAGCCAGGGTTCCAGCTCCTGATCACTGCCCAGTGACCCCTGGGTTAGAGAGAGAGGGAAATCAGCCAGGGTTCCTGCTCCTGATCACTGCACAGTGAACCCTGGGTTAGAGAGAGAGGGAAATCAGCCAGGGTTCATGCTCCTGATCACTATCCACTGACCCCTGGGTTAGAGAGAGAGGGAAATCAGCCAGGATTCCTGCTCCTGATCACAGTCCAGTGAACCCTGGGTTAGAGAGAGGGGAAATCAGCCAGGGTTCATGCTCCTGATCACTATCCACTGACCCCTGGGTTAGAGAGAGGTGAAATCAGCCAGGATTCCTGCTCCTGATCACTGCCCAGTGACCCCTGGGTTAGAGAGAGAGGGAAATCAGCCAGTGTTCCTGCTCCTGATCACTGCCCAGTGAACGCTGGGTTAGAGAGAGAGGGGAATTCAGCCAGGGTTCCTGCTCCTGATCACTGTCCAGTGACCCCTGGGTTAGAGAGGGGAAATCAGCCAGGGTTTCTGCTCCTGATCACTGCCCAGTGACCCCTGGGTTAGAGAGAGGGGAAATCAGCCAGGGTTCCTGCTCCTGATCACTGCCCAGTGACCCCTGGGTTAGAGAGAGGGGAAATCAGCCAGGGTTCCTGCTCCTGATCACAGTCCAGTGACCCCTGGTTTAGAGAGAGAGGGCAATCAGCCTGGGTTCCTGCTGCTGATCACTGCCCAGTGACCCCTGAGTTAGAGAGAGAGGAAATCAGCTGGGGTTCCTGCTCCTGATCACAGTCCAGTGACCCCTGGGATAGAGAGAGAGGGAAATCAGCCAGGGTTCCTGCTCCTGATCACAGTCCAGTGACACCTGGGTGAGAGAGAGAGGGAAATCAGCCAGGGTTCGTGCTCCTGATCACTGTCCAGTGACTCCTGGATTAGAGAGAGGGGAAATCAGCCCGGATTCCAGCTCCTGATTACAGTCCAGTGAACCCTGGGTTAGAGAGAGGGGAAATCAGCCAGGGTTCGTGCTCCTGATTACAGTCCAGTGACCCCTGGGTTAGAGAGAGGGGGAACCAGCCAGGGTTCCTGCTCCTGATCATTGTCCAGTGACCCCTGGGTTAGAGAGAGGGGAAATCAGCCCGGGTTCCAGCTCCTGATCACTATCCAGTGACCTAGAGAGAGGGGGAACCATCCAGGGTTCATGCTCCTGATCATTGTCCAGTGACTCCTGGGTTAGAGAGAGGGGAAATCAGCCAGGGTTCCTGCTCCTGATCATTGTCCAGTGACCCCTGGGTTAGAGAGACAGGTGAAATCAGCCAGGGTTCATGCTCCTGATCACTATCCAGTGACCCCTGGTTAGAGAGAGAGGGAAATCAGCGAGAGTTCCTGCTCCTGATCATTGTCCATTAACCCCTGGGTTAGAGAGAGGGGAAACCAGCCCGGGTTCCAGCTCCTGATCACTATCCAGTGACCCCTGAGTTAGAGAGAGGGGGAACCAGCCAGGGTTCCTGCTCCTGATCACTGTCCAGTGACCCCTGGGTTAGAGAGAGAGGGGAAATCAGCCAGGGTTCCTGCTCCTGATCACTGTCCAGTGACCCCTGGGTTAGAGAGAGAGGGGAAATCAGCCAGGGTTCCTGCTCCTGATCACAGTCCAGTGACCCCTGGGTTAGAGACAGGGGAAATCAGCCAGGGTTCGTGCTCCTGATCACTGTCCAACGACCCTTGGGTTAGAGAGAGAGGTGAAAGCAGCCAGGGTTCCTGCTCCTGATTACAGTCCAGTGAACCCTGGGTTAGAGAGAGAGGGGAAATGAGCCAGGGTTCGTGCTCCTGATCTCTGTCCAGTGATCCCTGGGTTAGAGAGAGGGGAAATCAGGCAGGGTTCCTGCTCCTGATCACTGCCCAGTGACCCCTGGGTTAGAGAGAGGGGAAAATCAGCCAGGGTTCCTGCTCCTGATCATTGTCCAGTGACCCCTGGGTTAGAGAGAGAGGGAAATCAGCCAGGGTTATTTAAATCATGTTGCGAGAAAGGGAAGTAGTTTGTGCCCCCGTTTGTACCTCAGACTCTTAGAGATGGAGGGAACGGCAACAGAAAAAGAGGAAACAACATCTCCAAAAACTGATCCCAGCTCATCGCCAAGGCTGGGGATAGATAACCTCGCCGCCTTCTTAGGAAGTTTAACCACTTTATTCACTTTCTGATTGGAGCTCCGTTTGGAATTAGACTTTATTTTGTCGGATGTTTAACGACAGCATTGAAGGGGGAAGGAGAAACTTGGAGCAACTTCTTCTGTCAAAGCTGCAGTGAGACTTGCAAGATTTTAACGATTTTTAATGAACTTTTCACCAAAAATGAGTGTAAAAAACAATTTTTCCCCCTAAGTTTCGAACATGATTTTGGAAGAGACTGAAGCAAAAGCCAATTTTCCCCTCACCTAAACAAGTTTCAACCAGGTCTTGAAGTCCAAACGCTTTTAAAGTGCTCTGAAATGGTTAAAATGTTTTCAAATTGAAATATCTCAAGATTTGATTTTGAGTGATTGACTAAAGTGAGTAGCTTTACACAAACTTGCAACCATGGTGTTGTGGAGGGGGAAGGTAGGGGAGGATTTGTAGGAGTTACAGATTACTTTTTAATGACTTTTTAAAAATATACCATTAAGACATTTAGGAAGAGAACCAAGAAAGGGGAAAAACACAAACCATTTTATAATGTCTCGTTCGATAGTCCTAACAAGTCGCAGGAATAACGTAAATATAGATTTCCTCTTAAACATTTAGTGGAGTGTTAATTGAAGCAAGAGTTATGTAATGATGTATAAAAATTGCAGGATGCTACTTTAGAAGAAACCACTCTTTGTTTATTGAGGGAGACACAGAAAATACATTGATTAAAGTGATAACGTACAATTCGATTTGGTTTGAATGTTTGAAATAGGAGATTAAAATTTGTGAGTATAATGAAGTTTGTTTCCTGCTTTTAATTGCGAAGTACCTAAAATAATTCAACACTCCTTGTGACAAGAGCAGGGATTAATATTGTGGAGAATGTTTGAGAGAAAAACATTAGAAGCGAAATTGGTCAATTATAAATCTTTACGTCAACATATCAGTAAACATTTGCAAGTCAGTCTGACTGGTTTTGCTGTCCAGGAAGAAAAACAAGTGTTTATTTCTGTTAAGTCATAGCTTTGCCTGCTTTTTGTTTATAATTCAGTGACACAAATTGTGTGTATATTTGTAAATTGTAAAATAACAGCAATAAATCACATTTCTGTGACATTCTTTCTGTCTTAAACGATTCAATTTGTGGCTCGGAATCTAGAAGCTTCTTTACCTGAAAGGTTTGAATGGTTAAAGTTGATCTCAGCTAGCAAAAGCTGTTTGCGACATTCCTGCATTGTGGAACAGCATGATGTCTTTGCAGAGACAGGAATTCGCATTGTTGAATGGAGGTTTTTCTGATCTGTTGCATCCTGTGTAGATCAGAAACAGGTAAAGATGTTCATAGTAAACAGCCCAAGACAACGAAATGCTAAAACAATGTCTGGCCAATGTCAGAGACTTCAAGCACAGGACATGTGGAATATACAAAACCCCATAGCCCTGTATCAATCCCAAACTATTCCCAATGCCTCGCTCTCTCCCCATAGCCCTGTATCAATCCCCAAACTAATCCCACTGCCCCGCTCTCTCCCCATAGCCCTGTATCAATCCCCAAGCTAATCCCACTGTCCCGCTCTCTCCCCATAGTCCTGTATCAATCCCAAACTAATCAAACTGCCCCGCTGTCTCCCCATTGCCCTGTATCAATCCCAAACTATTCCCACTGCCCCGCTCACTCCCCATAGCCCTGTATCAATCCCCAAACTAATCCCACTGCCCCGCTCTCTCCCCATAGCCCTGTATCAATCCGCAAAATAATCCCACTGCCCCGCTCACTCCCCATAGCCCTGTATCAATCACAAACTAATCCCAGTGCCCCGCTCACTCCCGATAGCCCTGTATCAATCCAAAACTAATCCCACTGCCCCGCTCTCTCCCCATAGCCCTGTATCAATCCCCAAACTAATCCCACTGCCCTGCTCTCTCCCCATAGCCCTGCATTAATCCCCAAACTAATCCCACTGCCCCGCTCTCTCCCCATAGCTCTGTATCAATCCCAAACTAATCCCACTGCCCTGCACTCTCCCCATAGCCCTGTATCAATCCCAAACAAATCACACTGCCCCGCTCTCACCCCATAGCCCTGTATCAAATCCCAAACTAATCCCACTGCCCCGCTCTCTCCGGATAGCCCTGTATCAATCCCAAACTATTCCCACTGCCCCGCTCACTCCCCATAGCCCTGTATCAATCCCCAAACTAATCCCACTGCCCCGCTCTCTCCCCATAGCCCTGTATCAATCCCCAAGCTAATCCCACTGTCCCGCTCTCTCCCCATAGTCCTGTATCAATCCCAAACTAATCAAACTGCCCCGCTGTCTCCCCATTGCCCTGTATCAATCCCCAAACTAATCCCACTGCCCCGCTCTCTCCCCATAGCCCTGTATCAATCCGCAAAATAATCCCACTGCCCCGCTCACTCCCCATAGCCCTGTATCAATCACAAACTAATCCCAGTGCCCCGCTCACTCCCGACAGCCCTGTATCAATCCAAAACTAATCCCAAAGCCCCACTCTCTCCCCATAGTCCTGTATCAATCCCAAACTTATCCCAATACCCCGCTCTCTCCCCATAGCCCTGTTTCAATCCCCAAACTAATTCCACTGCCCTGCTCTCTCCCCATAGCCCTGTATCAATCCCAAACTAATCCCACTGCCCTGCTGACTCCCCATAGCCCTGTGTTATATCCAAACAAATCCCACTGCCCGCTTTCTCCCCATAGCCCTGTGTTATATCCAAACTAATCCCACTGCCCCGCTTTCTCCTCATAGCCCTGTGTTATATCCAAACTAATCCCACTGCCCCGCTTTCTCCCCATAGCCCTGTATCAATCCCGAAACTAATCCGACTGCCTTGCTTTCCCCCCATAGCTCTGTCTTGATCCCAAACTAATCCCACTGCCCTGCACTCCCCCCATAGCCCTGAATCAATCCCAAACTAATCCCACTGCCAAACTCTCTCCCCATAGCCCTGCATCAATCCCAAACTTTTCCCAATGCCTCTCTCTCTCCCGATAGCCCTGCATCAATTCCAAACTAATCCCTCTGCCCCACTCTCTGCCCATAGCCCTGCATCATTCCCAAACTAACCCCACTGCCACGTTCTCTCCCCATAGCCCTGGGAGTGTTTGATGGGACAGTGTAGAGGGAGCATTACTCTATATCTAACCCGTGCAGCACCTGCCTTGGGAATGTTTGATGGGACAGTGTAGAGGGAGCTTTTTTATCTGTATCTAACCCGTGCGGTACCTGCCTTGGGAGTGTTTGATGGGACAGTGTAGAGGGAGCTTTACTCTATATCTAACCCGTGCTGTACCTGCCTTGGGAGTGTTTGATGGGACAGCGTAGAGGGAGCTTTACTCTGTATCTAACCCGAGCAGTACCTGCCTTGGGAGTGTTTGATGGGATAGTGTAGAGGGAGCATTACTCTATATCTAACCCATGCTGTACCTGCCTTGGGAGTGTTTGATGGGGCAGTGTAGAGGGAACTTTACTCTGTATCTAACCCGTGCGGTACCTGCCTTGGGAGTGTTTGATGGGATAGTGTAGAGGGAGCATTACTCTATATCTAACCCATGCTGTACCTGCCTTGGGAGTGTTTGATGGGGCAGTGTAGAGGGAACTTTACTCTGTATCTAACCCGTGCGGTACCTGCCTTGGGAGTGTTTGATGGGACAGTGTAGAGGGAGCTTCACTCTGTATCTAACCCGTGTTGTTCCTGCCCTGGGAGTTTTTGATGGGCTGGTTTAAAGACAGCTTTACTCTATCGATTCTGTAGCAAACCTTGATAGATTGCAAGTCCGGGGATTCAGCGCATACACAGCGCAGACGGAAACACGGAACTTGCGGGGCCTCTACCAAGGCCTAAGTCGTTGGTACGGAGACCATGATTTCAGGGCCATTATCTTTGTTTGATGTAATCCTTCACTCCTGTGTATAAGACAGTGAGTCTCACGGCCTAAAATTCATTCAAATCTCAGTAAGAATACCCAGAACGGACTTTATTTGTCTTTTATTTGCTTCATATTTCTAAGGTGTACCCAGATATCTGCAGACTGCATGTGAATCCCTCCTCTGCATTTAAATCAAATCACGGTAACACTTTTATTTAATCTACCGAGGTTCAGTATTGAAATATACCAGGAGATCCAGGCACGTTTTGATAAAGCAGATTAACAATGAGTTCAGTGGGGAAATTTAGCAAACAACAGGCCGATTTTAATATGATAAGGCAGGATCTGTCCAAAGTGGACTGGGAACAGCTACTTGACAACCCTCTGTCTCAGTCCCAAACTAATCCCACTGCCCTGCTCTCTCCTGTTAGCCCTTTATCAATCGCCAACCTAATCCCACTGCCCCGCTCTCTCCCCATAGCCCTGTATCAGTCCCCAGCCTAATCCCACTGCCCCGCTCTCTCCCCATAGCCCTGTATCAATCCCCAACCTAATCCCACTGCCCCGCTCTCTCCCCATAGCCCTGTATCAGTCCCCAGCCTAATCCCACTGCCGCGCTCTCTCCCCATAGCCCTGTAAATATCACCACACTAATCCCACTGCCCCGCTCTCTCCTGTTAGCCCTTTATCAAGCCCCAACCTAATCCCACTGCCCCGCTCTATCCCCATAGCCCTGTATCAGTCCCCAACCTAATCCCACTGCCCCGCTCACTCCCCATAGCCCTGTATAAATCTCCAAACTAATCCCACTGCCCCGCTTTCTCCCCATAGCCCTGTATCAATCACAAACTATTTCCACTGCCCTGCTCTCTCCCCATAGCCCTGTATCAATCCCCAACGTAAGCCCATTGCCCGCTTTCTCCCCATAGCCCTGTGTTATATCCAAACAAATCCCACTGCCCGCTTTCTCCCCATAGCCCTGTGTTATATCCAAACTAATCCCACTGCCCCGCTTTCTCCCCATAGCCCTGTATCAGTCCCCAACCTAATCCCACTGCCCCGCTCTCTCCCCATAGCCCTGCATCAATCACCAAACAAATCCCACTGCCCCGCTCTCTCCCCATAGCCCTTTATCAATCACCAAACTAATCCCACTGCCCCGCTTTCTCCCCATAGCCCTGTATCAATCCCAAAACTAATCCCACTGCCCCGCTTTCTCCCCATAGCCCTGTATCAATCACCAAACTAATCCCACTGCCTCGCTTTCTCCCCATAGCCCTGTATCAATCACAAACTATTTCCACTGCCCCGCTTTCTCCCCATAGCCCTGTATCAATCCCAAACAAATCCCACTGCCCCGCTCTCTCCCCATAGCCCTGTATCAATCCCCAAACTAATCCCACTGCCCCGCTCTCTCCCCATAGCCCTGTATCAATCCCCAAACTAATCCCACTGCCCCGCTCTCTCCCCATAGACCTGTACCACCCCCAAACTAATCCCACTGCCCCGCTCTCTCCCCATAGCCCTGTATCAATCCCAAACTAATCCCACTATCTCGCTTTCCCCCCATAGCTCTGTCTTGATCTCAAACTAATCCCACTGCCCTGCTCTCCCCCCATAGCCCTGAATCAATCGCAAACTAATCCCACTGCCCCACTCTCTCCCCATAGCCCTGCCTCAATCCCAAACTTTTCCCAATAGCCCTGCATCAATTCCAAACTAATCCCTCTGCCCCACTCTCCTCCCGTAGCCCTGCATCATTCCCAAACTAACCCCACTGCCACGTTCTCTCCCCATAGCCCTGGGAGTGTTTGATGGGCCAGTGTAGAGGGAGCATTACTATATATATCTAACCCGTGCAGCACCTGCCTTGGGAATGTTTGATGGGACAGTGTAGAGGCAGCTTTTTGTCTGTATCTAACCTGTGCGGTACCTGCCTTGGGAGTGTTTCATGGGACAGTGTAGAGGGAGCATTACTCTATATCTAACCCGTGCTGTACCTGCCTTGGGAGTGTTTGATGGGACAGCGTAGAGGGAGCTTTACTCTGTATCTAACCCGTGCAGCACCTGCCTTGGGAGTGTTTGATGGGACAGTGTAGAGGGAGCTTTACTCTATATCTAACCCGTGCTGTACCTGCCCTGGGAGTGTTTGATGGGACAGTGTAGAGGGAGCTTTACTCTGTATCTAACCCGTGCGGTACCTGCCTTGGGAGTGTTTGATGGGACAGTGTAGAGGGAGCATTACTCGATATCTAACCCGTGCTGTACCTGCCTTGGGAGTGTTTGATGGGACAGCGTAGAGGGAGCTTTACTCTGTATCTAACCCGTGCAGTACCTGCCTTGGGAGTGTTTGATGGGACAGTGTAGAGGGAGCTTCACTCTGTATCTAACCCGTCTTGTTCCTGCCCTGGGAGTTTTTGATGGGCTGGTTTAAAGAGAGCTTTACTCTATCGATTCTGTAGCAAACCTTGATAGATTGCAAGTCCGGGGATTCAGCGCATACACAGCGCAGACGGAAACACGGAACTTGCGAGGCCTCTACCAAGGCCTAAGTCGTTGGTACGGAGACCATGATTTCAGGGCCATTATCTTTGTTTGATGTAATCCTTCACTCCTGTCTCACGGCCTAAAATTCATTCAAATCTCAGTAAGAATACCCAGAACAGACTTTAATTGTCTTTTATTTGCTTCATTTTTCTAAGGTGTACCCAGACATCTGCGGACCAACATTCATCCGCATGTGAATCCCTCCTCTGCATTTAAATCAAATCACGGTAACACTTTTATTTAATCTACCGAGGTTCAGTATTGAAATATACCAGGAGATCGAGGCACGTTTTGATAAAGCAGATTAACAATGAGTTCAGTGGGGAAATTTAGCAAACAACAGGCTGATTTTAAGGCAGGATCTGTCCAAAGTGGACTAGGAACAGCTACTTGACAACCCTCTGTCTCAGTCCCAAACTAATCCCACTGCCCTGCTCTCTCCCCATAGCCCTGTATCAATCGCCAACCTAATCCTACTGCCCCGCTCTCTCCCCATAGCCCTGTATCAGTCCCCAACCTAATCCCACTGCCCCGCTCTCTCCCCATAGCCCTGTATCAGTCCCCAACCTAATCCCACTGCCCCGCTCTCTCCCCATAGTTCTGTATCAATCCCAAATTAATCCCACTGCCCCGCACTCTCCCTATAGCCCTGTCGCAATCACAAACAAATCACACTGCCCCGCTCTCACCCCATAGCCCTGTATCAAATCCCAAACTAATCCCACTGCCCCGATCTCTCCCGATAGCCCTGTATCAATCCCAAACAAATCCCACTGCCCCGCTCTCTCCCCATAGCCCTGTATCAATCCGCAAACTAATCCCACTGCCCCGCTCACTCCCCATAGCCCTGTATCAATCCCAAACTAATCCCAGTGCCCCGCTCACTCCCGATAGCCCTGTATCAATCCAAAACTAATCCCAAAGCCCCACTCTCTCCCCATAGTCCTGTATCAATCCCAAACTAATCCCAGTGCCCTGCTCACTCCCGATAGCCGTGTATCAATCCAAAACTAATCCCAAAGCCCCACTCTCTCCCCATAGTCCTGTATCAATCCCAAACTAATCCCAATGCCCCGCTCTCTCCCCAGAGCCCTGTTTCAATCCCCAAACTAATCCCACTGCCCCGCTCTCTCCCCATAGCCCTGTATCAATCGCAAACTAATCCCAATGCCCCGCTCTCTCCCCATAGCCCTGTATCAATCCCAAACTAATCCCACCGCCCTGCTCTCTCCCCATAGCCATGTATCAATCCCAAACTAATCCCACTGCCCCGCTATATCCCCATAGCCCTGTATCAATCCCCAAACTAATCCCACTGCCCTGCTCTCTCCCCATAGCCCTGTATCAATCCCCAAACTAATCCCACTGCCCCGCTCCCTCCCCATACCCTGTATCAATCCCCAAAATAATCCCACTGCCCTGCTGACTCCCCATAGCCCTGTATCAATCCCCAATCTAATCCCACTGCCCCGCTCTCTCCCCATAGCCCTGTATCAATCCCAAAGTAATCCCACTGCCTCGCTTTCCCCCCATAGCTCTGTCTTAATCCCAAACTAATCCCACTGCTCTGCTCTCCCCCCATAGCCCTGAATCAATCCCAAACTAATCCCACTGCCCCACTCTCTCCCCATAGCCCTGCATCAATCCCAAACTAACCCCACTGCCACGTTCTCTCCCCATAGTCCTGGGAGTGTTTGATGGGACAGTGTAGAGGGAGCTTCACTCTGTATCTAACCCGTCTTGTTCCTGCCCTGGGAGTTTTTGATGGGCTGGTTTAAAGAGAGCTTTACTCTATCGATTCTGTAGCAAACCTTGATAGATTGCAAGTCCGGGGATTCAGCACATACACAGCGCAGACGGAAACACGGAACTTGCGGGGCCTCTACCAAGGCCTAAGTCGTTGGTACGGAGACCATGATTTCAGGGCCATTATCTTTGTTTGATGTAATCCTTCACTCCTGTGTATAAGACAGTGAGTCTCACGGCCTAAAATTCATTCAAATCTCAGTAAGAATACCCAGAACAGACTTTAATTGTCTTTTATTTGCTTCATTTTTCTAAGGTGTACCCAGATATCTGCAGACCAACATTCATCCGCATGTGAATCCCTCCTCTGCATTTAAATCAAATCACGGTAACACTTTTATTTAATCTACCGAGGTTCAGTATTGAAATATACCAGGAGATCCAGGCACGTTTTGATAAAGCAGATTAACAATGAGTTCAGTGGGGAAATTTAGCAAACAACAGGCTGATTTTAAGGCAGGATCTGTCCAAAGTGGACTAGGAACAGCTACTTGACAACCCTCTGTCTCAGTCCCAAACTAATCCCACTGCCCTGCTCTCTCCCCATAGCCCTGTATCAATCGCCAACCTAATCCTACTGCCCCGCTCTCTCCCCATAGCCCTGTATCAGTCCCCAACCTAATCCCACTGCCCCGCTCTCTCCCCATAGCTCTGTATCAATCCCAAATTAATCCCACTGCCCCGCACTCTCCCCATAGCCCTGTCGCAATCACAAACAAATCACACTGCCCCGCTCTCACCCCATAGCCCTGTATCAAATCCCAAACTAATCCCACTGCCCCGCTCTCTCCCCATAGCCCTGTATCAATCCCAAACTAATCCCACTGCCCCGATCTCTCCCCATAGCCCTGTATCAATCCCAAATTAATCCCACGACCCCGCTCTCTCCCCATAGCCCTGTATCAATCTCAAACTAATCCCACTGCCCCGATCTCTCCCGATAGCCCTGTATCAATCCCAAACTAATCCCACTGCCCCGCTCTCTACATAGCCCTGTATCAATCCCCAAACTAATCAAACTTCCCCGCTCTCTCCCCATAGCCCTGTATCAATCCCCAAACTAATCCCACTGCCCCGCTCTCTCCCCATAGCCCTGTATCAATCCGCAAACTAATCCCACTGCCCCGCTCACTCCCCATAGCCCTGTATCAATCCCAAACTAATGCCAGTGCCCCGCTCACTCCCGATAGCCCTGTATCAATCCAAAACTAATCCCAAAGCCCCACTCTCTCCCCATAGTCCTGGATCAATCCCAAACTAATCCCAGTGCCCCGCTCACTCCCGATAGCCCTGTATCAATCCAAAACTAATCCCAAAGCCCCACTCTCTCCCCATAGTCCTGTATCAATCCCAAACTAATCCCAGTGCCCCGCTCACTCCCGATAGCCCTGAATCAATCCCAAACTAATCCCACTGCCCCACTCTCTCCCCATAGCCCTGTATCAATCCCCAAACTAATACCACTGCCCTGCTCTCTCCCCATAGCCCTGTATCAATCCCCAAACTAATCCCACTGCCCCGCTCTCTCCCCATACCCTGTATCAATCCCCAAACTAATCCCACTGCCCTGCTGACTCCCCGTAGCCCTGTATCAATCCCCAATCTAATCCCACTGCCCCGCTCTCTCCCCAAAGCCCTGTATCAATCCCAAAGTAATCCCACTGCCTCGCTTTCCCCTCATAGCTCTGTCTTGATCCCAAACTAATCCCACTGCTCTGCTCTCCCCCCATAGCCCTGAATCAATCCCAAACTAATCCCACTGCCCCACTCTCTCCCCATAGCCCTGCATCAATCCCAAACTAACCCCACTGCCACGTTCTCTCCCCATAGTCCTGGGAGTGTTTGATGGGACAGTGTAGAGGGAGCATTGCTATATATATCTAACCCGTGCAGCACCTGCCTTGGGAATGTTTGATGGGACAGTGTAGAGGGAGCTTTTTGTCTGTATCTAACCCGTGCAGTACCTGCCTTGGGAGTGTTTGATGGGACAGTGTAGAGGGAGCTTCACTCTGTATCTAACCTGTGTTGTTCCTGCCCTGGGAGTTTTTGATGGGCTGGTTTAAAGACAGCTTTACTCTATCGATTCTGTAGCAAACCTTGATAGATTGCAAGTCCGGGGATTCAGCGCATACACAGCGCAGACGGAAACACGGAACTTGCGGGGCCTCTACCAAGGCCTAAGTCATTGGTACGGAGACCATGATTTCAGGGCCATTATCTTTGTTTGATGTAATCCTTCTCTCCTGTGTATAAGACAGTGAGTCTCACGGCCTAAAATTCATTCAAATCTCAGTAGGAATACCCAGAACAGACTTTAATTGTCTTTTATTTGCTTCATTTTTCTAAGGTGTACCCAGATATCTGCAGACCAACATTCATCCGCATGTGAATCCCTCCTCTTCATTTCAATCAAATCACGGTAACACTTTTATTTAATCTACCGAGGTTCAGTATTGAAATATACCAGGAGATCCAGGCACGTTTTGATAAAGCAGATTAACCGTGAGTTCAGTGCGGAAATTTAGCAAACAACAGGCCGACTTTAATATGATAAGGCAGGAACTGTCCAAAGTGGACTGGGAACAGCTACTTGACAACCCTCTGTCTCAGTCCCAAACTAATCCCACTGCCCTGCTCTCTCCCCATAGCCCTGTATCAGTCCCCAGCCTAATCCCACTGCCGCGCTCTCTCCCCATAGCCCTGTATCAATCCCCAACGTAAGCCCACTGCCCGCTTTCTCCCCATAGCCCTGTGTTATATCCAAACAAATCCCACTGCCCGCTTTCTCCCCATAGCCCTGTGTTATATCCAAACTAATCCCACTGCCCCGCTTTCTCCCCATAGCCCTGTATCAATCCCCAAATTAATCCCACTGCCCCGCTTTCTCCCCATAGCTCTGTATCAATCCGAAACAAATCCCACAGCTCCGCTCTCTCCCCATAGCCCTGTATCAATCCCCAACATAAGTCCACTGCCCTGCTTTCTCCCCATAGCCCTGTGTTATATCCAAACAAATCCCACTGCACCGCTCTCTCCCCATAGCCCTGTATCAATCCCAAACTATTCCCAATGCCTCACTCGCTCCCGATAACCCTGTATCAATCCCAAACTAATCAGACTGCCCTGCTCTCACACCATAGCCCTGTATCAATCCCCAAACTAATCCCACTGCCCTGCTTTCTCCCCATAGCCCTGTATCAATCACAAACTATTTCCACTGCCCTGCTCTCTCCCCATAGCCCTGTATCAATCCCCAACGTAAGCCCACTGCCCGCTTTCTCCCCATAGCCCTGTGTTATAGCCAAACAAATGCCACTGCCCGCTTTCTCCCCATAGCCCTGTGTTATATCCAAACAAATCCCACTGCCCCGCTTTCTCCCCATAGCCCTGTATCAATCCCCAAATTAATCCCACTGCCCCGCTTTCTCCCCATAGCCCTGTATCAATCCCAAACAAATCCCACTGCCCCGCTCTCTCCCCATAGCCCTGTATCAATCCCCAACGTAAGTCCACTGCCCTGCTTTCACCCCATAGCCCTGTGTTATATCCAAACTAATCCCACTGCACCCTCTCTCCCCATAGCCCTGTATCAATCCCAAACTAATCCCACTGCCCAGCTCTCTCCTCTAGCCCTGTATCAATCACAAACTAATCCTACTGCCACGCTCACTCCCCATTGCCCCGGATCAATCCCATGCTTATCCCGCTCCTGATCACTATCCAGTGATCTCTGTGTTAGAGAGATGGGAAATCAGCCAGGATTCCTGCTCCTGATCACTGTCCAGTGACCCATGGGTTAGAGAGAGATGGGAAATCAGCCAGGGTTCCTGCTCCTGATTACTGTCCAGTGACTCCTGGGTTAGAGAGAGGGGAAATCAGCCAGGGTTCCTGCTCCTGATCACTGCCCAGTGACCCCTGGGTTGGAAAGAGGGGAAATCAGCCAGGGTTCCTGCTCCTGATCACTGCCCAGTGACCCCTGGTTTAGAGAGAGGGGGAAATCAGCCGGGGTTCCTGCTCCTGATCACTGCCCAGTGACCCCTGGGTTAGAGAGAGAGGGAAATCAGCCAGGGTTCCTGCTCCTGATCACTGTCCAGTGACCCCTGGGTTAGAGAGAGAGGTGAAATCAGCCAGGGTTCCTGCTCCTGATCACTGCCCAGTGACCCCTGGGTTAGAGAGAGGGGAAATCAGCCAGGGTTCCTGCTCCTGATCACTGTCCAGTGACCCCTGGGTTAGAGAGAGAGGGAAATCAGCCAGGGTTCCTCCTCCTGATCACAGTCCAGTGACCCCTGGGTTAGAGAGAGGGGAAATCAGCCAGGGTTCCTGCTCCTGATCACAGTCGAGTGACACCTGGGTTAGAGAGAGAGGGGAAATCAGCCTGGGTTCCTGCTCCTGATCATTGTCCAGTGAACCCTGGTTTGAGAGAGTGGAAATCAGCCTGGGTTCCTGCTCCTGATCACAGTCCAGTGACCCCTGGGTTAGAGAGAGAGGGGAAATCAGCCAGGGTTCATGCTCCTGATCACTGTCCAGTGACTCCTGGGTTAGAGAGGGGAAATCAGCCAGGGTTCCTGCTCCTGATCACAGTCGAGTGACACCTGGGTTAGAGAGAGAGGGGAAATCAGCCAGGGTTCCTGCTCCTGATCATTGTCCAGTGAACCCTGGTTTGAGAGCGTGGAAATCAGCCAGGGTTCCTGCTCCTGATCACAGTCCAGTGACCCCTGGGTTAGAGAGAGAGGGGAAATCAGCCAGGGTTCATGCTCCTGATCACTGTCCAGTGACTCCTGGGTTAGAGAGGGGAAATCAGCCAGGGTTCCTGCTCCTGATCACTATCCAGAGATCCCTGGGTTAGAGACAGGGGAAATCAGCCAGGGTTCCTGCTCCTGATCACAGTCCAGTGAGCCCTGGGTTATAGAGAGAGGGGAAATCAGCCAGGGTTCATGCTCCTGATCACTATCCAGAGATCCCTGGGTTAGAGAGAGGGGAAATCAACCAGGGTTCCTGCTGCTGGTCACTGCCCAGTGACCCCTGGGTTAGAGAGAGGGGAAATCAGCCAGGGTTCCTGCTCCTGATCACTGTCCAGTGACTCCTGGGTTAGAGAGGGGAAATCAGCCAGGGTTCATGCTCCTGATCACTATCCAGAGATCCCTGGGTTAGAGAGAGGGGAAATCAGCCAGGGTTCCTGCTCCTGATCACTGCCCATTGACCCCTGGGATAGAGAGAGAGGGAAATCAGCCAGGGTTCCTGCTCCTGATCACTGCCCATTGACCCCTGGGTTAGAGAGAGAGGGAAATCAGCCAGGGTTCATGCTCCTGATCACAGTCCAGTGACCCCTGGGTTAGAGAGAGAGGGAAATCAGCCAGGGTTCATGCTCCTGATCACTGCACAGTGAACCCTGGGTTAGAGAGAGAGGGAAATCAGCCAGGGCTCATGCTCCTGATCACAGTCCAGTGACCCCTGGGTTAGAGAGAGGGGAAATCAGCCAGGGTTCATGCTCCTGATCACTATCCACTGACCCCTGGGTTAGAGAGAGGGGAAATCAGCCAGGATTCCTGCTCCTGATCAATGCCCAGTGACCCCTGGGTTAGAGAGAGAGGGAAATCAGCCAGGGTTCCTGCTCCTGATCACTGCCCAGTGAACCCTGGGTTAGAGAGAGTGGAAATCAGCCTGGGTTCCTGCTCCTGATCACTGCCCAGTGACCCCTGGGTTAGAGAGAGAGGGGAATTCAGCCAGGGTTCCTGCTCCTGATCACTGTCCAGTGACCCCTGGGTTAGAGAGGGGAAATCAGCCAGGGTTTCTGCTCCTGATCACTGCCCAGTGACCCCTGGGTTAGAGAGAGGGGAAATCAGCCAGGGTTCCTGCTCCTGATCACTGCCCAGTGACCCCTGAGTTAGAGAGAGAGGAAATCAGCTGGGGTTCCTGCTCCTGATCACAGTCCAGTGACCCCTGGGATAGAGAGAGAGGGAAATCAGCCAGGGTTCCTGCTCCTGATCACTGTCCAGTGACCCCTGGGTTAGAGAGAGGGTGAAATCAGCCAGGGTTCCTGCTCCTGATCACTGTCCAGTGACCCCTGGGATAGAGAGAGAGGGAAATCAGCCAGGGTTCCTGCTCCTGATCACAGTCCAGTGACACCTGGGTGAGAGAGAGAGGGAAATCAGCCAGGGTTCGTGCTCCTGATCACTGTCCAGTGACTCCTGGGTTAGAGAGAGGGGAAATCAGCCCGGGTTCCAGCTCCTGATCACTGTCCAGTGACCCCTGGGTTAGAGAGAGGGGGAAATCAGCCAGGGTTCCTGCTCCTGATCACAGTCCAGTGACACCTGGGTGAGAGAGAGAGGGAAATCAGCCAGGGTTCGTGCTCCTGATCACTGTCCAGTGACTCCTGGGTTAGAGAGAGGGGAAATCAGCCCGGGTTCCAGCTCCTGATTACAGTCCAGTGAACCCTGGGTTAGAGAGAGGGGAAATCAGCCAGGGTTCCTGCTCCTGATTACAGTCCAGTGACCCCTGGGTTAGAGAGAGGGGGAACCAGCCAGGGTTCCTGCTCCTGATTGCTGTCCAGTGACCCCTGGGTTAGAGAGAGGGGAAATCAGCGAGGGTTCCTGCTCCTGATCACTGCCCAGTGACCCCTGTGTTAGAGAGAGGGGAAATCAGCCAGGGTTCCTGCTCCTGATCACTGCCCAGTGACCCCTGGGTTAGAGAGAGAGGGAAATCAGCCAGGGGTCCTGCTCCTGATCACTGTCCAGTGACCCCTGGGTTAGAGAGAGAGGTGAAATCAGCCAGGGTTCCTGCTCCTGATCACTGCCCAGTGACCTCTGGGTTAGAGAGAGAGGGAAATCAGCCAGGGTTCCTGCTCCTGATCACTGTCCAGTGACCCCTGGGTTAGAGAGAGAGGTGAAATCAGCCAGGGTTCCTGCTCCTGATCACTGCCCAGTGACCCCTGGGTTAGAGAGAGGGGAAATCAGCCAGGGTTCCTGCTCCTGATCACTGTCCAGTGACCCCTGGGTTAGAGAGAGAGGGAAATCAGCCAGGGTTCCTCCTCCTGATCACAGTCCAGTGACCCCTGGGTTAGAGAGAGGGGAAATCAGCCAGGGTTCCTGCTCCTGATCACAGTCGAGTGACACCTGGGTTAGAGAGAGAGGGGAAATCAGCCAGGGTTCGTGCTCCTGATCATTGTCCAGTGAACCCTGGTTTGAGAGAGTGGAAATCAGCCTGGGTTCCTGCTCCTGATCACAGTCCAGTGACCCCTGGGTTAGAGAGAGAGGGGAAATCAGCCAGGGTTCATGCTCCTGATCACTGTCCAGTGACTCCTGGGTTAGAGAGAGGGGAAATCAGCCAGGGTTCCTGCTCCTGATCACAGTCCAGTGACCCCTGGGTTAGAGAGAGAGGGGAAATCAGCCAGGGTTCATGCTCCTGATCACTATCCAGAGATCCCTGGGTTAGAGAGAGGGGAAATCAACCAGGGTTCCTGCTGCTGGTCACTGCCCAGTGACCCCTGGGTTAGAGAGAGGGGAAATCAGCCAGGGTTCCTGCTCCTGATCACTGTCCAGTGACTCCTGGGTTAGAGAGGGGAAATCAGCCAGGGTTCATGCTCCTGATCACTATCCAGAGATCCCTGGGTTAGAGAGAGGGGAAATCAGCCAGGGTTCCTGCTCCTGATCACTGCCCATTGACCCCTGGGTTAGAGAGAGAGGGAAATCAGCCAGGGTTCCTGCTCCTGATCACTGCCCATTGACCCCTGGGTTAGAGAGAGAGGGAAATCAGCCAGGGTTCATGCTCCTGATCACTGCACAGTGAACCCTGAGTTAGAGAGAGAGGGAAATCAGCCAGGGCTCATGCTCCTGATCACAGTCCAGTGACCCCTGGGTTAGAGAGAGGGGAAATCAGCCAGGATTCCTGCTCCTGATCAATGCCCAGTGACCCCTGGGTTAGAGAGAGAGGGAAATCAGCCAGGGTTCCTGCTCCTGATCACTGCCCAGTGAACCCTGGGTTAGAGAGAGTGGAAATCAGCCTGGGTTCCTGCTCCTGATCACTGTCCAGTGACCCCTGGGTTAGAGAGGGGAAATCAGCCAGGGTTTCTGCTCCTGATCACTGCCCAGTGACCCCTGGGTTAGAGAGAGGGGAAATCAGCCAGGGTTCCTGCTCCTGATCACTGCCCAGTGACCCCTGGGTGAGAGAGAGAGGGAAATCAGCCAGGGTTCCTGCTCCTGATCACTGTCCAGTGACCCCTGGGTTAGAGAGAGGGGGAAATCAGCCAGGGTTCCTGCTCCTGATCACTGTCCAGTGACCCCTGGGATAGAGAGAGAGGGAAATCAGCCAGGGTTCCTGCTCCTGATCACAGTCCAGTGACACCTGGGTGAGAGAGAGAGGGAAATCAGCCAGGGTTCGTGCTCCTGATCACTGCCCAGTGACCCCTGGGATAGAGAGAGAGGGAAATCAGCCAGGGTTCGTGCTCCTGATCACAGTCCAGTGACACCTGGGTGAGAGAGAGAGGGAAATCAGCCAGGGTTCGTGCTCCTGATCACTGTCCAGTGACTCCTGGGTTAGAGAGAGGGGAAATCAGCCCGGGTTCCAGCTCCTGATCACTGTCCAGTGACCCCTGGGTTAGAGAGAGGGGGAAATCAGCCAGGGTTCCTGCTCCTGATCACAGTCCAGTGACACCTGGGTGAGAGAGAGAGGGAAATCAGCCAGGGTTCGTGCTCCTGATCACTGTCCAGTGACTCCTGGGTTAGAGAGAGGGGAAATCAGCCCGGGTTCCAGCTCCTGATTACAGTCCAGTGAACCCTGGGTTAGAGAGAGGGGAAATCAGCCAGGGTTCCTGCTCCTGATTACAGTCCAGTGACCCCTGGGTTAGAGAGAGGGGGAACCAGCCAGGGTTCCTGCTCCTGATCACTGTCCAGTGACCCCTGGGTTAGAGAGAGGGGAAATCAGCCAGGGTTCCTGCTCCTGATCACAGTCCAGTGACCCCTGGTTTAGAGAGAGAGAGCAATCAGCCTGGGTTCCTGCTGCTGATCACTGCCCAGTGAACCCTGGGTTAGAGAGAGGGGAAACCAGCCCGGGTTCCTGCTCCTGATCACTATCCAGTGACCCCTGAGTTAGAGAGAGAGGGAAATCAGCCAGGGTTCCTGCTCCTGATCACTGCCCAGTGAACCCTGGGTTAGAGAGAGTGGAAATCAGCCTGGGTTCCTGCTCCTGATCACTGCCCAGTGAACCCTGGGTTAGAGAGAGGGGGAACCAGCCAGGGTTCCTGCTCCTGATCACTGTCCAGTGACCCCTGGGTTAGAGGGAGGGGAAACCAGCCCGGGTTCCAGCTCCTGATCACTATCCAGTGACCCCTGAGTTAGAGAGAGAGGGAAATCAGCCAGGGTTCCTGCTCCTGATCACTGCCCAGTGAACCCTGGGTTAGAGAGAGTGGAAATCAGCCTGGGTTCCTGCTCCTGATCACTGCCCAGTGACCCCTGGGTTAGAGAGAGGGGAATTCAGCCAGGGTTCCTGCTCCTGATCACTGTCCAGTGACCCCTGGGTTAGAGAGGGGAAATCAGCCAGGGTTTCTGCTCCTGATCACTGTCCAGTGACCCCTGGGTTAGAGAGGGGAAATCAGCCCGGGTTCCTGCTCCTGATCACTGCCCAGTGACCACTGGGTTAGAGAGAGGGGAAATCAGCCAGGGTTCCTGCTCCTGATCACTGCCCAGTGACCCCTGGGTTAGAGAGAGGGGAAATCAGCCAGGGTTCCTGCTCCTGATCACAGTCCAGTGACCCCTGGTTTAGAGAGAGAGAGCAATCAGCCTGGGTTCCTGCTGCTGATCACTGCCCAGTGACCCCTGAGTTAGAGAGAGAGGAAATCAGCCGGGGTTCCTGCTCCTGATCACAGTCCAGTGACCCCTGGGATAGAGAGAGAGGGAAATCAGCCAGGGTTCCTGCTCCTGATCACAGTCCAGTGACACCTGGGTGAGAGAGAGAGGGAAATCAGCCAGGGTTCGTGCTCCTGATCACTGTCCAGTGACTCCTGGGTTAGAGAGAGGGGCAATCAGCCCGGGTTCCAGCTCCTGATTACAGTCCAGTGAACCCTGGGTTAGAGAGAGGGGAAATCAGCCAGGGTTCCTGCTCCTGATTACAGTCCAGTGACCCCTGGGTTAGGGAGAGGGGGAACCATCCAGGGTTCCTGCTCCTGATCACTGTCCAGTGACTCCTGGGTTAGAGAGAGGGGAAATCAGCCAGGGTTCCTGCTCCTGATCATTGTCCAGTGACCCCTGGGTTAGAGAGACAGGGGAAACCAGCCCGGGTTCCAGCTCCTGATCACTATCCAGTGACCCATGAGTTAGAGAGAGGGGGAACCAGCCAGGGTTCCTGCTCCTGATCACTGTCCAGTGACCCCTGGGTTAGAGAGAGAGGGGAAATCAGCCAGGGTTCCTGCTCCTGATCACTGTCCAGTGACCCCTGGGTTAGAGAGAGAGGTGAAAGCAGCCAGGGTTCCTGCTCCTGATTACAGTCCAGTGAACCCTGGGTTAGAGAGAGAGGGGAAATCAGCCAGGGTTCCTGCTCCTGATCACTGCCCAGTGACCTCTGGGTTAGAGAGAGAGGGGAAATCAGCCAGGGTTCCTGCTCCTGATCACTATCCAGTGACCCCTGAGTTAGAGAGAGGAGGAAATCAGCCAGGGTTCCTGCTCCTGAACATTATCCAGTGACGCCTGGTTAGAGAGAAGGGAAGTCAGCCTGGGTTCCTGCTCCTGATGACTGCCCAGTGACCCCTGGGTTAGAGAGAGAGGGAAATCAGCCAGGGTTCATGCTACTGATCACTAGCCAGTGAACCCTGGGTTAGAGAGAGGGGAAATCAGCCCGGGTTCCTGCTCCTGATCACTGCCCAGTGACCCCTGGGTTAGAGAGAGAGGGAAATCAGCCAGGATTCATGCTCCTGATCACTGCCCAGTGACCCCTGGGTTAGAGAGAGGGGAAATCAGCCAGGGTTCCTGCTCCTGATCACAGCCCAGTGACGCCTGGGTTAGAGAGAGAGGTGAAATCAGCCAGGGTTCCTGCTCCTGATCACAGTCCAGTGACCCCTGGGTTAGAGAGAGAGGGGAAATCAGCTAGGGTTCCTGCTCCTGATCACTATCCAGTGACCCCTGAGTTAGAGAGAGGAGGAAATCAGCCAGGGTTCCTGCTCCTGATCACTATCCAGTGACCCCTGGGTTAGAGAGAAGGGAAATCAGCCTGGGTTCCTGCTCCTGATCACTGAACAGTGACCCCTGGGTTAGAGTGAGAGGGAATTCAGCCAGGATTCATGCTCCTGATCACAGTCCAGTGACACCTGGGTGAGAGAGAGAGGGAAATCAGCCAGGGTTCCTGCTCCTGATCACTGTGCAGTGACCCCTGGGTTAGAGAGAGAGGGGAAATCAGCCAGGGTTCCTGCTCCTGATTACAGTCCAGTGAACCCTGGGTTAGAGAGAGAGGGGAAATCAGCCAGGGTTCCTGCTCCTGATTACAGTCCAGTGAACCCTGGGTTAGAGAGAGAGGGGAAATCAGCCAGGGTTCCTGCTCCTGATCACTGCCCAGTGACCTCTGGGTGAGAGAGAGAGGGGAAATCAGCCAGGATTCATGCTCCTGATCACTGTCCAGTGACCCCTGGGTTAGAGAGAGGAGAAATCAGCCAGGGTTCCTGCTCCTTATCACAGTCCAGTGACACCTGTGTTAGAGAGAGAGGGGAAATCAGCCAGGGTTCCTGCTCCTGATCACTATCCAGTGACCCCTGTGTTAGAGAGAGTGGAAATCAGCCAGGGTTCATGCTCCTGATCACTATCCAGTGACCCCTGGGTTAGAGAGAGGGGAAATCAGCCAGGGTTCCTGCTCCTGATCACTGCCCAGTGACCCCTGGGTTAGAGAGAGAGGGAAATCAGCCAGGGTTCCTGCTCCTGATCACTGCCCAGTGAACCCTGGGTTAGAGAGAGTGGAAATCAGCCTGGGTTCCTGCTCCTGATCACTGCCCAGTGACCCCTGGGTTAGAGAGAGAGGGGAATTCAGCCAGGGTTCCTGCTCCTGATCACTGTCCAGTGACCCCTGGGTTAGAGAGGGGAAATCAGCCAGGGTTTCTGCTCCTGATCACTGCCCAGTGACCCCTGGGTTAGAGAGAGGGGAAATCAGCCAGGGTTCCTGCTCCTGATCACTGCCCAGTGACCCCTGGGTTAGAGAGAGGGGAAATCAGCCAGGGTTCCTGCTCCTGATCACAGTCCAGTGAACCCTGGGTTAGAGAGAGAGGGCAATCAGCCTGGGTTCCTGCTGCTGCTCACTGCCCAGTGACCCCTGAGTTAGAGAGAGAGGAAATCAACCGGGGTTCCTGCTCCTGATCACAGTCCAGTGACCCCTGGGATAGAGAGAGAGGGAAATCAGCCAGGGTTCCTGCTCCTGATCACTGTCCAGTGACACCTGGGTTAGAGAGAGGGGAAATCAGCCAGGGTTCATGCTCCTGATCACTATCCAGTGATCCCTGGGTTAGAGAGAGGGGAAATCAGCCAGGATTCCTGCTCCTGATCACTGCCCAGTGACCCCTGAGTTAGAGAGAGAGGGCAATCAGCCAGGGTTCCTGCTCCTGATCACTGTCCAGTGACACCTGGGTGAGAGAGAGAGGGAAATCAGCCAGGGTTCGTGCTCCTGATCACTGTCCAGTGACTCCTGGGTTAGAGAGAGGGGAAATCAGCCCGGGTTCCAGCTCCTGATTACAGTCCAGTGAACCCTGGGTTAGAGAGAGGGGAAATCAGCCAGGGTTCCTGCTCCTGATCACTGTCCAGTGACCCCTGGGTTAGAGAGAGAGGGGAAATCAGCCAGGGTTCATGCTCCTGATCACTATCCAGTGACCCCTGGTTAGAGAGAGAGGGAAATCAGCCAGGGTTCCTGCTCCTGATCACTGTCCAGTGACACCTGGGTGAGAGAGAGAGGGAAATCAGCCAGGGTTCGTGCTCCTGATCACTGTCCAGTGACTCCTGGGTTAGAGAGAGGGGAAATCAGCCCGGGTTCCAGCTCCTGATTACAGTCCAGTGAACCCTGGGTTAGAGAGAGGGGAAATCAGCCAGGGTTCCTGCTCCTGATCACTGTCCAGTGACACCTGGGTGAGAGAGAGAGGGAAATCAGCCAGGGTTCGTGCTCCTGATCACTGTCCAGTGACTCCTGGGTTAGAGAGAGGGGAAATCAGCCCGGGTTCCAGCTCCTGATTACAGTCCAGTGAACCCTGGGTTAGAGAGAGGGGAAATCAGCCAGGGTTCCTGCTCCTGATCACTGTCCAGTGACCCCTGGGTTAGAGAGAGAGGGGAAATCAGCCAGGGTTCATGCTCCTGATCACTATCCAGTGACCCCTGGTTAGAGAGAGAGGGAAATCAGCCAGGGTTCCTGCTCCTGATCACTGTCCAGTAACCCCTGGGTTAGAGAGAGGGGAAACCAGCCCGGGTTCCAGCTCCTGATCACTATCCAGTGACCCCTGAGTTAGAGAGAGAGGGGAAATCAGCCAGGGTTCCTGCTCCTGAACACTATCCAGTGACGCCTGGTTAGAGAGAAGGGAAGTCAGCCTGGGTTCCTGCTCCTGATCACTGCCCAGTGACCCCTGGGCTAGAGAGAGAGGGAAATCAGCCAGGGTTCATGCTCCTGATCACTATCCAGTGACCCCTGGGTTAGAGAGAGGGGAAATCAGCCCGGGTTCCTGCTCCTGATCACTGCCCAGTGACCCCTGGGTTAGAGAGAGAGGGAAATCAGGCAGGATTCATGCTCCTGATCACTGCCCAGTGACCCTTGGGTTAGAGAGAGAGGGGAATTCAGCCAGGGTTCCTGCTCCTGATCACTGTCCAGTGACCCCTGGGTTAGAGAGGGGAAATCAGCCAGGGTTTCTGCTCCTGATCACTGCCCAGTGACCCCTGGGTTAGAGAGAGGGGAAATCAGCCAGGTTTCCTGCTCCTGATCACTGCCCAGTGACCCCTGGGTTAGAGAGAGGGGAAATCAGCCAGGGTTCCTGCTCCTGATCACAGTCCAGTGAACCCTGGGTTAGAGAGAGAGGGCAATCAGCCTGGGTTCCTGCTGCTGCTCACTGCCCAGTGACCCCTGAGTTAGAGAGAGAGGAAATCAACCGGGGTTCCTGCTCCTGATCACAGTCCAGTGACCCCTGGGATAGAGAGAGAGGGAAATCAGCCAGGGTTCCTGCTCCTGATCACTGTCCAGTGACACCTGGGTTAGAGAGAGGGGAAATCAGCCAGGGTTCATGCTCCTGATCACTATCCAGTGATCCCTGGGTTAGAGAGAGGGGAAATCAGCCAGGATTCCTGCTCCTGATCACGGCCCAGTGACCCCTGAGTTAGAGAGAGAGGGCAATCAGCCAGGGTTCCTGCTCCTGATCACTGTCCAGTGACACCTGGGTGAGAGAGAGAGGGAAATCAGCCAGGGTTCGTGCTCCTGATCACTGTCCAGTGACTCCTGGGTTAGAGAGAGGGGAAATCAGCCCGGGTTCCAGCTCCTGATTACAGTCCAGTGAACCCTGGGTTAGAGAGAGGGGAAATCAGCCAGGGTTCCTGCTCCTGATCACTGTCCAGTGACACCTGGGTGAGAGAGAGAGGGAAATCAGCCAGGGTTCGTGCTCCTGATCACTGTCCAGTGACTCCTGGGTTAGAGAGAGGGGAAATCAGCCCGGGTTCCAGCTCCTGATTACAGTCCAGTGAACCCTGGGTTAGAGAGAGGGGAAATCAGCCAGGGTTCCTGCTCCTGATCACTGTCCAGTGACCCCTGGGTTAGAGAGAGAGGGGAAATCAGCCAGGGTTCATGCTCCTGATCACTATCCAGTGACCCCTGGTTAGAGAGAGAGGGAAATCAGCCAGGGTTCCTGCTCCTGATCACTGTCCAGTAACCCCTGGGTTAGAGAGAGGGGAAACCAGCCCGGGTTCCAGCTCCTGATCACTATCCAGTGACCCCTGAGTTAGAGAGAGAGGGGAAATCAGCCAGGGTTCCTGCTCCTGAACACTATCCAGTGACGCCTGGTTAGAGAGAAGGGAAGTCAGCCTGGGTTCCTGCTCCTGATCACTGCCCAGTGACCCCTGGGCTAGAGAGAGAGGGAAATCAGCCAGGGTTCATGCTCCTGATCACTATCCAGTGACCCCTGGGTTAGAGAGAGGGGAAATCAGCCCGGGTTCCTGCTCCTGATCACTGCCCAGTGACCCCTGGGTTAGAGAGAGAGGGAAATCAGCCAGGATTCATGCTCCTGATCACTGCCCAGTGACCCTTGGGTTAGAGAGAGGGGAAACCAGCCAGGGTTCCTGCTCCTGATCACAGCCCAGTGACCCCTGGGTTAGAGAGAGAGGTGAAATCAGCCAGGGTTCCTGCTCCTGATCACTATCCAGTGACCCCTGAGTTAGAGAGAGGAGGAAATCAGCCAGGGTTCCTGCTCCTGATCACTATCCAGTGACCCCTGGGTTAGAGAGAAGGGAAATCAGCCTGGGTTCCAGCTCCTGATCACTGACCAGTGACCCCTGGGTTAGAGAGAGAGGGGAAATCAGCCAGGGTACCTGCTCCTGATCACTGCCCAATGACCCCTGGGTTAGAGAGAAGGGAAATCAGCCAGGGTTCATGCTCCTGATCACTGCCCAGTGACCCCTGGGTTAGAGTGAGAGGGAATTCAGCCAGGATTCATGCTCCTGATCACAGTCCAGTGACACCTGGGTGAGAGAGAGAGGGAAATCAGCCAGGGTTCGTGCTCCTGATCACTGTGCAGTGAGCCCTGGGTTAGAGAGAGAGGGGAAATCAGCCAGGGTTCCTGCTCCTGATCACAGTCCAGTGACCCCTGGGTTAGAGAGAGGGGAAATCAGCCAGGGTTCGTGCTCCTGATCACTGTCCAATGACCCTTGGGTTAGAGAGAGATGGGAAATCAGCCAGGGTTCCTGCTCCTGATTACAGTCCAGTGAACCCTGGGTGAGAGAGAGAGGGGAAATCAGCCAGGGTTCCTGCTCCTGATCACAGTCCAGTGACCCCTCGGTTAGAGAGAGGGGAAATCAGCCAGGGTTCCTGCTCCTGATCACTGCCCAGTGACCTCTGGGTTAGAGAGAGAGGGGAAATCAGCCAGGATTCATGCTCCTGATCAGTGTCCAGTGACCCCTGGGTTAGAGAGAGGGAAATCAGCCAGGGTTCCTGCTCCTGATCACTGCCCAGTGACCCCTGATTTAGAGAGAGAGGGGAAATCAGCCAGGGTTCCTGCTCCTGATCACAGTCCAGTGACACCTGGGTTAGAGAGAGAGGGGAAATCAGCCAGGGTTCCTGCTCCTGATCACTGCCCAGTGACCCCTGGGTTAGAGAGAGAGGAAATCAGCCAGGGTTTCTGCTCCTGATCACTATCCAGTGACCCCTGGGTTAGAGAGAGGAGGAAATCAGCCAGGGTTTCTGCTCCTGATCACTGCCCAGTGACCCCTGGGTTAGAGAGAGAGGGAAATCAGCCAGGGTTCCTGCTCCTGATCACTGCCCAGTGACCGCTGGGTTAGAGAGAGAGGGAAATCAGCCAGGGTCCCTGCTCCTGATCACTGCCCAGTGAACCCTGGGTTAGAGAGAGTGGAAATCAGCCAGGGTTCCTGCTCCTGATCACTGCCCAGTGACCCCTGGGTTAGAGAGAGAGGGGAATTCAGCCAGGGTTCCTGCTGCTGATCACTGCCCAGTGACCCCTGAGTTAGAGAGAGAGGAAATCAGCCGGGGTTCCTGCTCCTGATCACAGTCCAGTGACCCCTGGGATAGAGAGAGAGGGAAATCAGCCAGGGTTCCTGCTCCTGATCACAGTCCAGTGACCCCTGGGTTAGAGAGAGAGGGGAAATCAGCCAGGGTTTCTGCTCCTGATCACTGCCCAGTGACCCCTGGGTTAGAGAGAGAGGGAAATCAGCCAGGGTTCCTGCTCCTGATCACAGTCCAGTGACACCTGGGTGAGAGAGAGGGGAAATCAGCCAGGGTTCCTGCTCCTGATCACTGTCCAGTGACCCCTGGGTTAGAGAGAGAGGGAAATCAGCCAGGGTTCCTGCTCCTGATCACGGTCCAGTGACACCTGGGTTAGAGAGAGAGGGGAAATCAGCCAGGGTTCCTGCTCCTGATCACTGCCCAGTGACCCCTGGGTTAGAGAGAGAGGAAATCAGCCAGGGTTTCTGCTCCTGATCACTATCCAGTGACCCCTGGGTTAGAGAGAGGGGAAATCAGCCAGGGTTTCTGCTCCTGATCACTGCCCAGTGACCCCTGGGTGAGAGAGAGAGGGAAATCAGCCAGGGTTCCTGCTCCTGATCACTGCCCAGTGACCCCTGGGTTGGAGAGAGAGGGAAATCAGCCAGGGTTCCTGCTCCTGATCACTGCCCAGTGAACCCTGGGTTAGAGAGAGTGGAAATCAGCCTGGGTTCCTGCTCCTGATCACTGCCCAGTGACCCCTGGGTTAGAGAGAGAGGGAAATCAGCCAGGGTTCCTGCTCCTGATCACTGCCCAGTGACCCCTGGGTTAGAGAGAGAGGGAAATCAGCCAGGGTTCCTGCTCCTGATCACAGTCCAGTGACCCCTGGGTGAGAGAGAGGGGAAATCAGCCAGGGTTTCTGCTCCTGATCACTGCCCAGTGACCCCTGGGTTAGAGAGAGAGGGAAATCAGCCAGGGTTCCTGCTCCTGATCACTGCCCAGTGACCCCTGGGTTAGAGAGAGTGGAAATCAGCCTGGGTTCCTGCTCCTGATCACTGCCCAGTGACCCCTGGGTTAGAGAGAGAGGGGAATTCAGCCAGGGTTCCTGCTCCTGATCACTGTCGAGTGACCCCTGGGTTAGAGAGGGGAAATCAACCAGGGTTTCTGCTCCTGATCACTGCCCAGTGACCCCTGGGTTAGAGAGAGGGGAAATCAGCCTGGGTTCCTGCTCCTGATCACTGCCCAGTGACCCCTGGGTTAGAGAGAGGGGAAATCAGCCAGGGTTCCTGCTCCTGATCACAGTCCAGTGAACCCTGGGTTAGAGAGAGAGGTGAAATCAGCCAGGGTTCCTGCTGCTGATCACTGCCCAGTGACCCCTGGGTTAGAGAGAGAGGGGAAATCAGCCAGGGTTCCTGCTCCTGATCACAGTCCAGTGAACCCTGGGTTAGAGAGAGAGGTGAAATCAGCCAGGGTTCCTGCTCCTGATCACTGCCCAGTGACCCCTGATTTAGAGAGAGAGGGGAAATCAGCCAGGGTTCCTGCTCCTGATCACAGTCCAGTGACACCTGGGTTAGAGAGAGAGGGGAAATCAGCCAGGGTTCCTGCTCCTGATCACTGCCCAGTGACCCCTGGGTTAGAGAGAGAGGAAATCAGCCAGGGTTTCTGCTCCTGATCACTATCCAGTGACCCCTGGGTTAGAGAGAGGAGGAAATCAGCCAGGGTTTCTGCTCCTGATCACTGCCCAGTGACCCCTGGGTTAGAGAGAGAGGGAAATCAGCCAGGGTTCCTGCTCCTGATCACTGCCCAGTGACCGCTGGGTTAGAGAGAGAGGGAAATCAGCCAGGGTCCCTGCTCCTGATCACTGCCCAGTGAACCCTGGGTTAGAGAGAGTGGAAATCAGCCAGGGTTCCTGCTCCTGATCACTGCCCAGTGACCCCTGGGTTAGAGAGAGAGGGGAATTCAGCCAGGGTTCCTGCTGCTGATCACTGCCCAGTGACCCCTGAGTTAGAGAGAGAGGAAATCAGCCGGGGTTCCTGCTCCTGATCACAGTCCAGTGACCCCTGGGATAGAGAGAGAGGGAAATCAGCCAGGGTTCCTGCTCCTGATCACAGTCCAGTGACCCCTGGGTTAGAGAGAGAGGGGAAATCAGCCAGGGTTTCTGCTCCTGATCACTGCCCAGTGACCCCTGGGTTAGAGAGAGAGGGAAATCAGCCAGGGTTCCTGCTCCTGATCACAGTCCAGTGACACCTGGGTGAGAGAGAGGGGAAATCAGCCAGGGTTCCTGCTCCTGATCACTGTCCAGTGACCCCTGGGTTAGAGAGAGAGGGAAATCAGCCAGGGTTCCTGCTCCTGATCACGGTCCAGTGACACCTGGGTTAGAGAGAGAGGGGAAATCAGCCAGGGTTCCTGCTCCTGATCACTGCCCAGTGACCCCTGGGTTAGAGAGAGAGGAAATCAGCCAGGGTTTCTGCTCCTGATCACTATCCAGTGACCCCTGGGTTAGAGAGAGGGGAAATCAGCCAGGGTTTCTGCTCCTGATCACTGCCCAGTGACCCCTGGGTGAGAGAGAGAGGGAAATCAGCCAGGGTTCCTGCTCCTGATCACTGCCCAGTGACCCCTGGGTTGGAGAGAGAGGGAAATCAGCCAGGGTTCCTGCTCCTGATCACTGCCCAGTGAACCCTGGGTTAGAGAGAGTGGAAATCAGCCTGGGTTCCTGCTCCTGATCACTGCCCAGTGACCCCTGGGTTAGAGAGAGAGGGAAATCAGCCAGGGTTCCTGCTCCTGATCACTGCCCAGTGACCCCTGGGTTAGAGAGAGAGGGAAATCAGCCAGGGTTCCTGCTCCTGATCACAGTCCAGTGACCCCTGGGTGAGAGAGAGGGGAAATCAGCCAGGGTTTCTGCTCCTGATCACTGCCCAGTGACCCCTGGGTTAGAGAGAGAGGGAAATCAGCCAGGGTTCCTGCTCCTGATCACTGCCCAGTGACCCCTGGGTTAGAGAGAGTGGAAATCAGCCTGGGTTCCTGCTCCTGATCACTGCCCAGTGACCCCTGGGTTAGAGAGAGAGGGGAATTCAGCCAGGGTTCCTGCTCCTGATCACTGTCGAGTGACCCCTGGGTTAGAGAGGGGAAATCAACCAGGGTTTCTGCTCCTGATCACTGCCCAGTGACCCCTGGGTTAGAGAGAGGGGAAATCAGCCTGGGTTCCTGCTCCTGATCACTGCCCAGTGACCCCTGGGTTAGAGAGAGGGGAAATCAGCCAGGGTTCCTGCTCCTGATCACAGTCCAGTGAACCCTGGGTTAGAGAGAGAGGTGAAATCAGCCAGGGTTCCTGCTGCTGATCACTGCCCAGTGACCCCTGAGTTAGAGAGAGAGGAAATCAGCCGGGGTTCCTGCTCCTGATCACAGTCCAGTGACCCCTGGGATAGAGAGAGAGGGAAATCAGCCAGGGTTCCTGCTCCTGATCACAGTCCAGTGACACCTGGGTGAGAGAGAGAGGGAAATCAGCCAGGGTTCGTGCTCCTGATCACTGTCCAGTGACTCCTGGTTTAGAGAGAGGGGAAATCAGCCCGGGTTCCAGCTCCTGATTACAGTCCAGTGAACCCTGGGTTAGAGAGAGGGGAAATCAGCCAGGGTTCCTGCTCCCGATTACAGTCCAGTGACCCCTGGGTTAGAGAGAGGGGGAACCAGCCAGGGTTCCTGCTCCTGATCACTGTCCAGTGACCCCTGGGTTAGAGAGAGAGGGGAAATCAGCCAGGGTTCCTGCTCCTGATCATTGTCCAGTGACCCCTGGGTTAGAGAGACAGGTGAAATCAGCCAGGGTTCATGCTCCTGATCACTATCCAGTGACCCCTGGTTAGAGAGAGAGGGAAATCAGCGAGGGTTCCTGCTCCTGATCATTGTCCAGTAACCCCTGGGGTAGAGAGAGGGAAAAGCAGCCCGGGTTCCAGCTCCTGATCACTGTCCAGTGACCCCTGGGTTAGAGAGAGAGGGGAAATCAGCCAGGGTTCGTGCTCCTGATCACTGTCCAGTGACCCCTGGGTTAGAGAGAGAGGGGAAATCAGCCAGGGTTCGTGCTCCTGATCACTGTCGAATGACCCTTGGGTTAGAGAGAGAGGTGAAAGCAGCCAGGGTTCCTGCTCCTGATCACTGTCCAGTGAACCCTGGGTTAGAGAGAGAGGGGAAATCAGCCAGGGTTCCTGCTCCTGATCACAGTCCAGTTACCCCTCGGTTAGAGAGAGGGGACATCAGCCAGGGTTCCTGCTCCTGATCACTGCCCAGTGACCTCTGGGTTAGAGAGAGAGGGGAAATCAGGCAGGGTACCTGCTCCTGATCACTATCCAGTGACCCCTGAGTTAGAGAGAGGAGGAAATCAGCCAGGGTTCCTGCTCCTGAACACTATCCAGTGACGCCTGGTTAGAGAGAAGGGAAGTCAGCCTGGGTTCCTGCTCCTGATCACTGCCCAGTGACCCATGGGTTAGAGAGAGAGGGAAATCAGCCAGGGTTCATGCTCCTGATCACTATCCAGTGACCCCTGGTTTAGAGAGAGGGGAAATCAGCCCGGGTTCCTGCTCCTGATCACTGCCCAGTGACCCCTGGGTTAGAGAGAGAGGGAAATCAGCCAGGATTCATGCTCCTGATCACTGCCCAGTGACCCCTGGGTTAGAGAGAGGGGAAATCAGCCAGGGTTCCTGCTCCTGATCACAGCCCAGTGACCCCTGGGTTAGAGAGAGAGGTGAAATCAGCCAGGGTTCCTGCTCCTGATCACAGTCCAGTGACCCCTGGGTTAGAGAGAGAGGGGAAATCAGCTAGGGTTCCTGCTCCTGATCACTATCCAGTGACGCCTGAGTTAGAGAGAGGAGGAAATCAGCCAGGGTTCCTGCTCCTGATCACTATCCAGTGACCCCTGGGTTAGAGAGAAGGGAAATCAGCCTGGGTTCCTGCTCCTGATCACTGACCAGTGACCCCTGGGTTAGAGAGAGAGGGAAATCAGCCAGGGTTCATGCTCCTGATCACTATCCAGTGACCCCTGGGTTAGAGAGAGGGGAAATCAGCCCGGGTTCCTGCTCCTGATCACTGCCCAGTGACCCCTGGGTTAGAGAGAGAGGGAAATCAGCCAGGATTCATGCTCCTGATCACTGCCCAGTGACCCCTGGGTTAGAGAGAGGGGAAATCAGCCAGGGTTCCTGCTCCTGATCACAGCCCAGTGACCCCTGG
This sequence comes from Somniosus microcephalus, assembly GCF_052327205.1. Classification (NCBI taxonomy): domain Eukaryota; kingdom Metazoa; phylum Chordata; class Chondrichthyes; order Squaliformes; family Somniosidae; genus Somniosus; species Somniosus microcephalus. Next base: position 69,439 of record NW_028226008.1, read on the forward strand.
GTTAGAGAGAGAGGTGAAATCAGCCAGGGTTCCTGCTCCTGATCACAGTCCAGTGACCCCTGGGTTAGAGAGAGAGGGGAAATCAGCTAGGGTTCCTGCTCCTGATCAGTATCCAGTGACCCCTGAGTTAGAGAGAGGAGGAAATCAGCCAGGGTTCCTGCTCCTGATCACTGACCAGTGACCCCTGGGTTAGAGAGAGAGGGATATCAGCCAGGGTTCATGCTCCTGATCACTGCCCAGTGACCCCTGGGTTAGAGAGAGAGGGGAATTCAGCCAGGGTTCCTGCTCCTGATCACTGTCCAGTGACCCCTGGGTTAGAGAGAGGGGAAATCAGCCAGGGTTCCTGCTCCTGATCACTGCCCAGTGACCCCTGGGTTAGAGAGAGGGGAAATCAGCCAGGGTTCCTGCTCCTGATCACTGCCCAGTGACCCCTGGGTTAGAGAGAGAGGGCAATCAGCCTGGGTTCCTGCTGCTGATCACTGCCCAGTGACCCCTGAGTTAGAGAGAGAGGAAATCAGCCGGGGTTCCTGCTCCTGATCACAGTCCAGTGACCCCTGGGATAGAGAGAGAGGGAAATCAGCCAGGGTTCCTGCTCCTGATCACAGTCCAGTGACTCCTGGGTTAGAGAGAGAGGGAAATCAGCCAGGGTTCATGCTCCTGATCACTGCCCAGTGACCCCTGGGTTAGAGAGAGAGGGAAATCAGCCAGGGTTCCTGCTCCTGATCACAGTCCAGTGACACCTGGGTGAGAGAGAGAGGGAAATCAGCCAGGGTTCGTGCTCCTGATCACTGCCCAGTGACCCCTGGGTTAGAGAGAGAGGGAAATCAGCCAGGATTCATGCTCCTGATCACTGCCCAGTGACCCCTGGGTTAGAGAGAGGGGAAATCAGCCAGGGTTCCTGCTCCTGATCACAGCCCAGTGACCCCTGGGTTAGAGAGAGAGGTGAAATCAGCCAGGGTTCCTGCTCCTGATCACAGTCCAGTGACCCCTGGGTTAGAGAGAGAGGGGACATCAGCTAGGGTTCCTGCTCCTGATCACTATCCAGTGACCCCCGAGTTAGAGAGAGGAGGAAATCAGCCAGGGTTCCTGCTCCTGATCACTATCCAGTGACCCCTGAGTCAGAGAGAGGAGGAAATCAGCCAGGGTTCCTGCTCCTGATCACTATCCAGTGACCCCTGGGTTAGAGAGAGAGGGGAAATCAGCCAGGGTTCCTGCTCCTGATCACTATCCAGTGACCCCTGAGTTAGAGAGAGGAGGAAATCAGCCAGGGTTCCTGCTGCTGATCACTGACCAGTGACCCCTGGGTTAGAGAGAGAGGGATATCAGCCAGGGTTCATGCTCCTGATCACTGCCCAGTGACCCCTGGGTTAGAGTGAGAGGGAATTCAGCCAGGATTCATGCTCCTGATCACAGTCCAGTGACACCTGGATGAGAGAGAGAGGGAAATCAGCCAGGGTTCGTGCTCCTGATCACTGTCCAGTGACTCCTGGGTTAGAAAGAGGGGAAATGAGCCCGGGTTCCAGCTCCTGATCACAGTCCAGTGACCCCTGGTTTAGAGAGAGGGGGAACCAGCCAGGGTTCCTGCTCCTGATCACTGTCCAGTGACCCCTGGGTTAGAGAGCGAGGGGAAATCAGCCAGGGTTCCTGCTCCTGATCACAGTCCATTGACCCCTCGGTTAGAGAGAGGGGAAATCAGCCAGGGTTCCTGCTCCTGATCACTGCCCAGTGACCTCTGGGTTAGAGAGAGAGGGGAAATCAGCCAGGATTCATGCTCCTGATTACTGTCCAGTGACCCCTGGGTTAGAGAGAGTGGAAATCAGCCTGGGTTCCTGCTCCTGATCACTGCCCAGTGACCCCTGGTTTAGAGAGAGAGGGGAAATCAGCCAGGGTTCCTGCTCCTGATCACTGTCCAGTGACCCCTGGGTTAGAGAGAGGAAATCAGCCTGGGTTCCTGCTCCTGATCACAGTCGAGTGACACCTGGGTTAGAGAGAGAGGGGAAATCAGACAGGGTTCATGCTCCTGATCACTATCCAGTGACCCCTGGGTTAGAGAGAGGGGAAATCAGCCAGGGTTCCTGCTCCTGATCATTGTCCAGTGACCCCTGGGTTAGAGAGAGAGGGAAATCAGCCAGGGTTCCAGCTCCTGATCACTATCCAGTGACCTAGAGAGAGGGGGAACCATCCAGGGTTCATGCTCCTGATCATTGTCCAGTGACCCGTGGGTTAGAGAGAGGGGAAATGAGCCAGGGTTCGTGCTCCTGATCTCTGTCCAGTGATCCCTGGGTTAGAGAGAGGGGAAATCAGGCAGGGTTCCTGCTCCTGATCACTGCCCAGTGACCCCTGGGTTAGAGAGAGGGGAAAATCAGCCAGGGTTCCTGCTCCTGATCATTGTCCAGTGACCCCTGGGTTAGAGAGAGAGGGAAATCAGCCAGGGTTCCTGCTCCTGATCATTGTCCAGTGACCCCTGGGTTAGAGAGAGAGGGAAATCAGCCAGGGTTATTTAAATCATGTTGCGAGAAAGGGAAATAGTTTGTGCCCCCGTTTGTACCTCAGAGTCTTAGAGACGGAGGGAACGGCAACAGAAAAAGAGGAAACAACATCTCCAAAAACTGATCCCAGCTCATCGCCAAGGCTGGGGATAGATAACCTCGCCGCCTTCTTAGGAAGTTTAACCACTTTATTCACTTTCTGATTGGAGCTCCGTTTGGAATTAGACTTTATTTTGTCGGATGTTTAACGACAGCATTGAAGGGGGAAGGAGAAACTTGGAGCAACTTCTTCTGTCAATGCTGCAGTGAGACTTGAAAGAATTTAACGATTTTTAATGAACTTTTCACCAAAAATGAGTGTAAAAAACACTTTTTCCCCCTAAGTTTCGAACATGATTTTGGAAGAGACTGAAGCAAAAGCCAATTTCCCCCTCACCTAAACAAGTTTCAACCAGGTCTTGAAGTCCAAACGCTTTTAAAGTGCTCTGAAATGGTTAAAATGTTTTCAAATTGAAATATCTCAAGATTTGATTTTGAGTGATTGACTGAAGTGAGTAGCTTTACACAAACTTGCAACCATGGTGTTGAGGAGGGGGAAGGTAGGGGAGGATTTGTAGGAGTTACAGATTACTTTTTAATGACTTTTTAAAAATATACCATTAAGACATTTAGGAAGAGAACCAAGAAAGGGGAAAAACACAAACCATTTTATAATGTCTGTCGTTCGATAGTCCTAACAAGTCGCAGGAATAACGTAAATATAGATTTCCTCTTAAACATTTAGTGGAGTGTTAATTGAAGCAAGAGTTATGTAATGATGTATAAAAATTGCAGGAAGCTACTTTAGAAGAAACCACTCTTTGTTTATTGAGAGAGACACAGAAAATACATTGATTAAAGTGATAACGTACAATTCGATTTGGTTTGAATGTTTGAAATAGGAGATTAAAATTTGTGAGTATAATGAAGTTTGTTTCCTGCTTTTAATTGCGAAGTACCTAAAATAATTCAACACTCCTTGTGACAAGAGCAGGGATTAATATTGTGGAGAATGTTTGAGAGAAAAACATTAGAAGCGAAATTGGTCAATTATAAATCTTTACGTCAACATATCAGTAAACATTTGCAAGTCAGTCTGACTGGTTTTGCTGTCCAGGAAGAAAAACAAGTGTTTATTTCTGTTAAGTCATAGCTTTGCCTGCTTTTTGTTTATAATTCAGTGACACAAATTGTGTGTATATTTGTAAATTGTAAAATAACTGCAATAAATCACATTTCTGTGACATTCTTTCTGTCTTAAACGATTCAATTTGTGGCTCGGAATCTAGAAGCTTCTTTACCTGAAAGGTTTGAATGGTTAAAGTTGATCTCAGCTATCAAAAGCTGTTTGCGACATTCCTGCATTGTGGAACAGCATGATGTCTTTGCAGAGACAGGAATTCGCATTGTTGAATGGAGGTTTTTCTGATCTGTTGCATCCTGTGTAGATCAGAAACAGGTAAAGATGTTCATAGTAAACAGCCCAAGACAATGAAATGCTAAAACAATGTCTGGCCAATGTCAGAGACTTCAAGCACAGGACATGTGGAATATACAAAACCCCATAGCCCTGTATCAATCCCAAACTAATCACACTGCCCCGATCTCTCCCGATAGCCCTGTATCAATCCCAAACTATTCCCAATGCCTCGCTCTCTCCCCATAGCCCTGTATCAATCCCCAAACTAATCCCACTGCCCCGCTCTCTCCCCATAGCCCTGTATCAATCCGCAAACTAATCCAGCTGCCCCGCTCACTCCCCATAGCCCTGTATCAATCCCAAACTAATCCCAGTGCCCCGCTCACTCCCGATAGCCCTGTATGAATCCAAAACTAATCCCAAAGCCCCACTCTCTCCCCATAGTCCTGTATCAATCCCAAACTAATCCCAATGCCCCGCTCTCTCCCCAAAGCCCTGTTTCAATCCCCAAACTAATCCCACTGCCCCGCTCTCTCCCCATAGCCCTGTATCAATCCCAAACTAATCCCACTGCCCCGCTCTCTCCCCATAGCCCTTTATCAATCCCAAACTAATCCCACTGCCCTGCTCTCTCCCCATAGCCCTGTATCAATCCCAAACTAATCCCACTGCCCCGCTCTATCCCCATAGCCCTGTATCAATCCCCAAACTAATCCCACTGCCCTGCTCTCTCCCCATAGCCCTGTATCAATCCCCAAACTAATCCCACTGCCCCGCTCTCTCCCCATACCCTGTATCAATCCCCAAACTAATCCCACGGCCCTGCTGACTCCCCATAGCCCTGTATCAATCCCCAATCTAATCCCACTGCCCCGCTCTCTCCCCATAGCCCTGTATCAATCCCAAACTAATCCCAGTGCCTCGCTTTCCCCCCATAGCTCTGTCTTGATCCCAAACTAACCCCACTGCCCTGCTCTCCCCCCATAGCCCTGAATCAATCCCAAACTAATCCCACTGCCCCACTCTCTCCCCATAGCCCTGCATCAATCCCAAACTAATCCCTCTGCACCACTGTCTGCCCATAGCCCTGCATCATTCCCAAACTAATCCCACTGCCCCACTCTCTCCCCATAGCCCTGAATCAATCCCAAACTAATCCCACTGCCCTGCTCTCCCCCCATAGCCCTGAATCAATCCCAAACTAATCCCACTGCCCTGCTCTCCCCCCATAGCCCTGAATCAATCCCAAACTAATCCCACTGCCCTGCTCTCCCCCCATAGCCCTGCATCAATTCCAAACTAATCCCTCTGCCCCAGTCTCCGCCCATAGCCCTGCATCATTCCCAAACTAACCCCACTGCCACGTTCTCTCCCCATAGCCCTGGGAGTGTTTGATGGGACAGTGTAGAGGGAGCATTACTATATATATCTAACCCGTGCAGCACCTGCCTTGGGAATGTTTGATGGGACAGTGTAGAGGGAGGCTTTTGTCTGTATCTAACCTGTGCGGTACCTGCCTTGGGAGTGTTTGATGGGACAGTGTAGAGGGAGCATTACTCTATATCTAACCCGTGCTGTACCTGCCTTGGGAGTGTTTGATGGGACAGCATAGAGGGAGCTTTACTCTGTATCTGACCCGTGCAGTCCCTGCCATGGGAGTGTTTGATGGGACAGTGTAGAGGGAGCTTCACTCTGTATCTAACCCGTGTTGTTCCTGCCCTGGGAGTTTTTGATGGGCTGGTTTAAAGAGAGCTTTTCTCTATCGATTCTGTAGCAAACCTTGATAGATTGCAAGTCCGGGGATTCAGCACATACACAGCGCAGACGGAAACACGGAACTTGCGGGGCCTCTACCAAGGCCTAAGTCGTTGGTACGGAGACCATGATTTCAGGGCCATTATCTTTGTTTGATGTAATCCTTCACTCCTGTGTATAAGACAGTGAGTCTCACGGCCTAAAATTCATTCAAATCTCAGTAAGAATACCCAGAACAGACTTTAATTGTCTTTTATTTGCTTCATTTTTCTAAGGTGTACCCAGATATCTGCAGACCAACATTCATCCGCATGTGAATCCCTCCTCTTCATTTAAATCAAATCACGGTAACACTTTTATTTAATCTACCGAGGTTCAGTATTGAAATATACCAGGAGATCCAGGCACGTTTTGATAAAGCAGATTAACCGTGAGTTCAGTGGGGAAATTTAGCAAACAACAGGCCGATTTTAATATGATAAGGCAGGATCTGTCCAAAGTGGACTAGGAACAGCGACTTGACAACCCTCTGTCTCAGTCCCAAACTAATCCCACTGCCCTGCTCTCTCCTGTTAGCCCTTTATCAATCGCCAACCTAATCCCACTGCCCCGCTCTCTCCCCATAGCCCTGTATCAGTCCCCAACGTAATCCCACTGCCGCGCTCTCTCCCCATAGCCCTGTATCAATCACAAACTATTTCCACTGCCCTGCACTCTCCCCATAGCCCTGTATCAATCCCCAACGTAAGCCCACTGCCCGCTTTCTCCCCATAGCCCTGTGTTATATCCAAACAAATCCCACTGCCCGCTTTCTCCCCATAGCCCTGTGTTATATCCAAACTAATCCCACTGCCCCGCTTTCTCCCCATAGCCCTGTATCAATCCCCAAATTAATCCCACTGCCCCGCTTTCTCCCCATAGCTCTGTATCAATCCGAAACAAATCCCACAGCCCCGCTCTCTCCCCATAGCCCTGTATCAATCCCCAACATAAGTCCACTGCCCTGCTTTCTCCCCATAGCCCTGTGTTATATCCAAACAAATCCCACTGCACCGCTCTCTCCCCATAGCCCTGTATCAATCCCAAACTATTCCCAATGCCTCACTCGCTCCCGATAACCCTGTATCAATCCCAAACTAATCAGACTGCCCTGCTCTCACCCCATAGCCCTGTATCAATCCCCAAACTAATCCCACTGCCCTGCTTTCTCCCCATAGCCCTGTATCAATCTCAAACTATTTCCACTGCCCTGCTGTCTCCCCATAGCCCTGTATCAATCCCCAACGTAAGCCCACTGCCCGCTTTCTCCCCATAGCCCTGTGTTATAGCCAAACAAATGCCACTGCCCGCTTTCTCCCCATAGCCCTGTGTTATATCCAAACAAATCCCACTGCCCCGCTTTCTCCCCATAGCCCTGTATCAATCCCCAAATTAATCCCACTGCCCCGCTTTCTCCCCATAGCCCTGTATCAATCCCAAACAAATCCCACTGCCCCGCTCTCTCCCCATAGCCCTGTATCAATCCCCAACGTAAGTCCACTGCCCTGCTTTCACCCCATAGCCCTGTGTTATAACCAAACTAATCCCACTGCACCCTCTCTCCCCATAGCCCTGTATCAATCCCAAACTAATCCCACTGCCCAGCTCTCTCCTCTAGCCCTGTATCAATCACAAACTAATCCTACTGCCACGCTCACTCCCCATTGCCCCGGATCAATCCCATGCTTATCCCGCTCCTGATCACTATCCAGTGATCTCTGTGTTAGAGAGATGGGAAATCAGCCAGGATTCCTGCTCCTGATCACTGTCCAGTGACCCATGGGTTAGAGAGAGATGGGAAATCAGCCAGGGTTTCTGCTCCTGATTACTGTCCAGTGACTCCTGGGTTAGAGAGAGGGGAAATCAGCCAGGGTTCCTGCTCCTGATCACTGCCCAGTCACCCCTGGGTTGGAAAGAGGGGAAATCAGCCAGGGTTCCTGCTCCTGATCACTGCCCAGTGACCCCTGGTTTAGAGAGAGGGGGAAATCAGCCGGGGTTCCTGCTCCTGATCACTGCCCAGTGACTCCTGGGTTAGAGAGAGGAGGAAATCAGCCAGGGTTCCTGCTCCTGATCACTGACCAGTGACCACTGGCTTAGAGAGAGGGGGAAATCAGCCAGGGTTCCTGCTCCTGATCACTGCCCAGTGACTCCTGGGTTAGAGAGAGGAGGAAATCAGCCAGGGTTCCTGCTCCTGATCACTGACCAGTGACCACTGGGTTAGAGAGCGGGGAATTCAGCCAGGGTTCCTGCTCCTGATCATTGTCCAGTGACCCCTGGGTTAGAGAGAGGGGAAATCAGCCAGGGTTCCTGCTCCTGATCACTGCCCAGTGACCCCTGGGTTAGAGAGAGGGGAAATCAGCCAGGGTTCCTGCTCCTGATCACTGTCCAGTGACCCCTGGGTTAGAGAGAGAGGGAAATCAGCCAGGGTTCCTCCTCCTGATCACAGTCCAGTGACCCCTGGGTTAGAGAGAGGGGAAATCAGCCAGGGTTCCTGCTCCTGATCACAGTCCAGTGACACCTGGGTTAGAGAGAGAGGGGAAATCAGCCAGGGTTCGTGCTCCTGATCATTGTCCAGTGAACCCTGGGTTGAGAGAGTGGAAATCAGCCTGGGTTCCTGCTCCTGATCACAGTCCAGTGACCCCTGGGTTAGAGAGAGAGGGGAAATCAGCCAGGGTTCCTGCTCCTGATCACTGTCCAGTGACCCCTGGGTTAGAGAGAGAGGGGAAATCAGCCAGGGTTCATGCTCCTGATCACTGTCCAGTGACTCCTGGGTTAGAGAGGGGAAATCAGCCAGGGTTCCTGCTCCTGATCACTATCCAGAGATCCCTGGGTTAGAGAGAGGGGAAATCAGCCAGGGTTCCTGCTCCTGATCATTGTCCAGTGACCCCTGGGTTAGAGAGAGAGGGGAAATCAGCCAGGGTTCCTGCTCCTGATCACAGTCCAGTGACCCCTGGGTTAGAGAGAGAGGGGAAATCAGCCAGGGTTCATGCTCCTGATCACTGTCCAGTGACTCCTGGGTTAGAGAGGGGAAATCAGCCTGGGTTCCTGCTCCTGATTACTGCCCATTGACCCCTGGGTTAGAGAGAGAGGGAAATCAGCCAGGGTTCCTGCTCCTGATCACTGCCCATTGACCCCTGGGTTAGAGAGAGAGGGAAATCAGCCAGGGTTCATGCTCCTGATCACAGTCCAGTGACCCCTGGGTTAGAGAGAGGGAAAATCAGCCGGGGTTCCAGCTCCTGATCACTGCACAGTGAACCCTGGGTTAGAGAGAGAGGGAAATCAGCCAGGGTTCATGCTCCTGATCACAGTCCAGTGACCCCTGGGTTAGAGAGAGGGGAAATCAGCCAGGGTTCATGCTCCTGATCACTATCCACTGACCCCTGGGTTAGAGAGAGGGGAAATCAGCCAGGATTCCTGCTCCTGATCACTGCCCAGTGACCCCCGGGTTAGAGAGAGAGGGAAATCAGCCAGGGTTCCTGCTCCTGATCACTGCCCAGTGAACCCTGGGTTAGAGAGAGTGGAAATCAGCCTGGGTTCCTGCTCCTGATCACTGGCCAGTGACCCCTGGGTTAGAGAGAGAGGGCAATTCAGCCAGGGTTCCTGCTCCTGATCACTGTCCAGTGACCCCTGGGTTAGAAAGGGGAAATCAGCCAGGGTTTCTGCTCCTGATCACTGCCCAGTGACCACTGGGTTAGAGAGAGGGGAAATCAGCCAGGGTTCCTGCTCCTGATCACTGCCCAGTGACCCCTGGGTTAGAGAGAGGGGAAATCAACCAGGGTTCCTGCTCCTGATCACAGTCCAGTGACCCCTGGTTTAGAGAGAGAGGGCAATCAGCCTGGGTTCCTGCTGCTGATCACTGCCCAGTGACCCCTGAGTTAGAGAGAGAGGGAAATCAGCCAGGGTTCCTGCTCCTGAACACAGTCCAGTGACACCTGGGTGAGAGAGAGAGGGAAATCAGCCAGGGTTCCTGCTCCTGATCACTGTCCAGTGACTCCTGGGTTAGAGAGAGGGGAAATCAGCCCGGGTTCCAGCTCCTGATTACAGTCCAGTGAACCCTGGGTTAGAGAGAGGGGAAATCAGCCAGGGTTCCTGCTCCTGATTACAGTCCAGTGACCCCTGGGTTAGAGAGAGGGGGAACCAGCCAGGGTTCCTGCTCCTGATCACTGTCCAGTGACTCCTGGGTTAGAGAGAGGGGAAATCAGCCAGGGTTCCTGCTCCTGATCATTGTCCAGTGACACCTGGGTTAGAGAGACAGGTGAAATCAGCCAGGGTTCATTCTCCTGATCACTATCCAGTGACCCCTGGTTAGAGAGAGAGGGAAATCAGCGAGAGTTCCTGCTCCTGATCATTGTCCAGTAACCCCTGGGTTAGAGAGAGGGGAAACCAGCCCGGGTTCCAGCTCCTGATCACTATCCAGTGACCCCTGAGTTAGAGAGAGGGGGAACCAGCCAGGGTTCCTGCTCCTGATCACTGTCCAGTGACCCCTGGGTTAGATAGAGAGGGGAAATCAGCCAGGGTTCCTGCTCGTGATCACTGTCCAGTGACCCCTGGGTTAGAGAGAGAGGGGAAATCAGCCAGCGTTCCTGCTCCTGATCACAGTCCAGTGACCCCTGGGTTAGAGAGAGGGGAAATCAGCCAGGGTTCGTGCTCCTGATCACTGTCCAACGACCCTTGGGTTAGAGAGAGAGGTGAAAGCAGCCAGGGTTCCTGCTCCTGATTACAGTCCAGTGAACCCTGGGTTAGAGAGAGAGGGGAAATCAGCCAGGGTTCCTGCTCCTGATCACAGTCCAGTGACCCCTCGGTTAGAGAGAGGGGAAATCAGCCAGGGTTCCTGCTCCTGATCACTGCCCAGTGACCTCTGGGTTAGAGAGAGAGGGGAAATCAGCCAGGGTTCCTGCTCCTGATCACTATCCAGTGACCCCTGAGTTAGAGAGAGGAGGAAATCAGCCAGGGTTCCTGCTCCTGAACACTATCCAGTGACGCCTGGTTAGAGAGATGGGAAATCAGCCCGGGTTCCTGCTCCTGATCACTGTCCAGTGACCCCTGGGTTAGAGAGAGAGGGAAATCAGCCAGGATTCATGCTCCTGATCACTGCCCAGTGACCCCTGGGTTAGAGAGAGGGGAAATCAGCCAGGGTTCCTGCTCCTGATCACAGCCCAGTGAACCCTGGGTTAGAGAGACAGGTGAAATCAGCCGGGGTTCCTGCTCCTGATCACAGCCCAGTGACCCCTGGGTTAGAGAGAGAGGTGAAATCAGCCAGGGTTCCTGCTCCTGATCACAGTCCAGTGACCCCTGGGTTAGAGAGAGAGGGGAAATCAGCTAGGGTTCCTGCTCCTGATCACTATCCAGTGACCCCTGAGTTAGAGAGAGGAGGAAATCAGCCAGGGTTCCTGCTCCTGATCACTGCCCAGTGACCCCTGGGTTAGAGTGAGAGGGATATCAGCCAGGGTTCATGCTCCTGATCACTGCCCAGTGACCCCTGGGTTAGAGTGAGAGGGAATTCAGCCAGGATTCATGCTCCTGATCACAGTCCAGTGACACCTGGGTGAGAGAGAGAGGGAAATCAGCCAGGGTTCGTGCTCCTGATCACTGCCCAGTGACCCCTGGGTTAGAGTGAGAGGGAATTTAGCCAGGATTCATGCTCCTGATCACAGTCCAGTGACACCTGGGTGAGAGAGAGAGGGAAATCAGCCAGGGTTCCTGCTCCTGATCACTGTGCAGTGACCCCTGGGTTAGAGAGAGAGGGGAAATCAGCCAGGGTTCCTGCTCCTGATCACAGTGCAGTGACCCCTGGGTTAGAGAGAGGGCAAATCAGCCAGGGTTCGTGCTCCTGATCACTGTCCAATGACCCTTGGGTTAGAGAGAGATGAAAGCAGCCAGGGTTCCTGCTCCTGATTACAGTCCAGTGAACCCTGGGTTAGAGAGAGAGGGGAAATCAGCCAGGGTTCCTGCTCCTGATCACAGTCCAGTGACCCCTCGGTTAGAGAGAGGGGAAATCAGCCAGGGTTCCTGCTCCTGATCACTGCCCAGTGACCTCTGGGTTAGAGAGAGAGGGGAAATCAGCCAGGATTCATGCTCCTGATCACTGTCCAGTGACCCCTGGGTTAGAGAGAGGGGAAATCAGCCTGGGTTCCTGCTCCTGATCACTGCCCAGTGACCCCTGGTTTAGAGAGAGAGAGGAAATCAGCCAGGGTTCCTGCTCCTGATCACAGTCCAGTGACCCCTGGGTTAGAGAGACAGGTGAAATCAGCCAGGGTTCCTGCTCCTTATCACAGTCCAGTGACACCTGGGTTAGAGAGAGAGGGGAAATCAGCCAGGATTCCTGCTCCTGATCACTGCCCAGTGACCCCTGGGTTAGAGAGAGAGGGAAATCAGCCAGGGTTCCTGCTCCTGATCACTGCCCAGTGAACCCTGGTTTAGAGAGAGTGGAAATCAGCCTGGGTTCCTGCTCCTGATCACTGTCCAGTGACCCCTGGGTTAGAGAGAGAGGTGAAATCAGCCAGGGTTCCTGCTCCTGATCACTGTCCAGTGACCCCTGGGTTGGAGAGGGGAAATCAGCCAGGGTTTCTGCTCCTGATCACTGCCCAGTGACCCCTGGGTTAGAGAGAGGGGAAATCAGCCAGGGTTCCTGCTCCTGATCACTGCCCAGTGACCCCTGGGTTAGAGAGAGGGGAAATCAGCCAGGGTTCCTGCTCCTGATCACAGCCCAGTGACCCCTGGGTTAGAGAGAGAGGTGAAATCAGCCAGGGTTCCTGCTCCTGATCACAATCCAGTGACCCCTCGGTTAGAGAGAGAGGGGAAATCAGCTAGGGTTCCTGCACCTGATCACTATCCAGTGACCCCTGAGTTAGAGAGAGGAGGAAATCAGCCAGGGTTCGTGCTCCTGATCACTGACCAGAGACCCCTGGGTTAGAGAGAGAGGGATATCAGCCAGGGTTCATGCTCCTGATCACTGCCCAGTGACCCCTGGGTTTGAGTGAGAGGGAATTCAGCCAGGATTCATGCTCCTGATCACAGTCCAGTGACACCTGGGTGAGAGAGAGGGGAAATGAGCCCGGGTTCCTGCTCCTGATCACTGCCCAGTGACCCCTGGTTTAGAGAGAGAGGGGAAATCAGCCAGGGTTCCTGCTCCTGATCACAGTCCAGTGACCCCTGGGTTAGAGAGACAGGTGAAATCAGCCAGGGTTCCTGCTCCTTATAACTGTCCAGTGACACCTGGGTTAGAGAGAGAGGGGAAATCAGACAGGGTTCATGCTCCTGATCACAGTCCAGTGACCCCTGGGTTAGAGAGAGGGGAAATCAGCCAGGGTTCCTGCTCCTGATCATTGTCCAGTGACCCCTCGGTTAGAGAGAGGGGAAATCAGCCAGGGTTCCTGCTCCTGATCATTGTCCAGTGACCCCTCGGTTAGAGAGAGGGGAAATCAGCCAGGGTTCCTGCTCCTGATCACTGCCCAGTGACCTCTGGGTTAGAGAGAGAGGGGAAATCAGCCAGGATTCATGCTCCTGATCACTGTCCAGTGACCCCTGGGTTAGAGAGAGGGGAAATCAGCCTGGGTTCCTGCTCCTGATCACTGCCCAGTGACCCCTGGTTTAGAGAGAGAGGGGAAATCAGCCAGGGTTCCTGCTCCTGATCACAGTCCAGTGACCCCTGGGTTAGAGAGACAGGTGAAATCAGCCAGGGTTCCTGCTCCTTATCACAGTCCAGTGACACCTGGGTTAGAGAGAGAGGGGAAACCAGCCAGGGTTCATGCTCCTGATCACTATCCAGTGACCCCTGGGTTAGAGAGAGGGGAAATCAGCCAGGATTCCTGCTCCTGATCATTGTCCAGTGACCCCTGGGTTAGAGAGAGAGGGAAATCAGCCAGGGTTCCAGCTCCTGATCACTATCCAGTGACCTAGAGAGAGGGGGAACCATCCAGGGTTCATGCTCCTGATCATTGTCCAGTGACCCGTGGGTTAGAGAGAGGGGAAATGAGCCAGGGTTCGTGCTCCTGATCTCTGTCCAGTGATCCCTGGGTTAGAGAGAGGGGAAATCAGGCAGGGTTCCTGCTCCTGATCACTGCCCAGTGACCCCTGGGTTAGAGAGAGGGGAAAATCAGCCAGTGTTCCTGCTCCTGATCATTGTCCAGTGACCCCTGGGTTAGAGAGAGAGGGAAATCAGCCAGGGTTATTTAAATCATGTTGCGAGAAAGGGAAATAGTTTGTGCCCCCGTTTGTACCTCAGACTCTTAGAGACGGAGGGAACGGCAACAGAAAAAGAGGAAACAACATCTCCAAAAACTGATCCCAGCTCATCGCCAAGGCTGGGGATAGATAACCTCGCCGCCTTCTTAGGAAGTTTAACCACTTTATTCACTTTCTGATTGGAGCTCCGTTTGGAATTAGACTTTATTTTGTCGGATGTTTAACGACAGCATTGAAGGGGGAAGGAGAAACTTGGAGCAACTTCTTCTGTCAAAGCTGCAGTGAGACTTGAAAGATTTTAACGATTTTTAATGAACTTTTCACCAAAAATGAGTGTAAAAAACACTTTTTCCCCCTAAGTTTCGAACATGATTTTGGAAGAGACTGAAGCAAAAGCCAATTTCCCCCTCACCTAAACAAGTTTCAACCAGGTCTTGAAGTCCAAACGCTTTTAAAGTGCTCTGAAATGGTTAAAATGTTTTCAAATTGAAATATCTCAAGGTTTGATTTTGAGTGATTGACTGAAGTGAGTAGCTTTACACAAACTTGCAACCATGGTGTTGAGGAGGGGGAAGGTAGGGGAGGATTTGTAGGAGTTACAGATTACTTTTTAATGACTTTTTAAAAATATACCATTAAGACATTTAGGAAGAGAACCAAGAAAGGGGAAAAAAACAACCCATTTTATAATGTCTGTCGTTCGATAGTCCTAACAAGTCGCAGGAATAACGTAAATATAGATTTCCTCTTAAACATTTAGTGGAGTGTTAATTGAAGCAAGAGTTATGTAATGATGTATAAAAATTGCAGGAAGCTACTTTAGAAGAAACCACTCTTTGTTTATTGAGAGAGACACAGAAAATACATTGATTAAAGTGATAACGTACAATTCGATTTGGTTTGAATGTTTGAAATAGGAGATTAAAATTTGTGAGTATAATGAAGTTTGTTTCCTGCTTTTAATTGCGAAGTACCTAAAATAATTCAACACTCCTTGTGACAAGAGCAGGGATTAATATTGTGGAGAATGTTTGAGAGAAAAACATTAGAAGCGAAATTGGTCAATTATAAATCTTTACGTCAACATATCAGTAAACATTTGCAAGTCAGTCTGACTGGTTTTGCTGTCCAGGAAGAAAAACAAGTGTTTATTTCTGTTAAGTCATAGCTTTGCCTGCTTTTTGTTTATAATTCAGTGACACAAATTGTGTGTATATTTGTAAATTGTAAAATAACTGCAATAAATCACATTTCTGTGACATTCTTTCTGTCTTAAACGATTCAATTTGTGGCTCGGAATCTAGAAGCTTCTTTACCTGAAAGGTTTGAATGGTTAAAGTTGATCTCAGCTATCAAAAGCTGTTTGCGACATTCCTGCATTGTGGAACAGCATGATGTCTTTGCAGAGACAGGAATTCGCATTGTTGAATGGAGGTTTTTCTGATCTGTTGCATCCTGTGTAGATCAGAAACAGGTAAAGATGTTCATAGTAAACAGCCCAAGACAATGAAATGCTAAAACAATGTCTGGCCAATGTCAGAGACTTCAAGCACAGGACATGTGGAATATACAAAACCCCATAGCCCTGTATCAATCCCAAACTAATCACACTGCCCCGATCTCTCCCGATAGCCCTGTATCAATCCCAAACTATTCCCAATGCCTCGCTCTCTCCCCATAGCCCTGTATCAATCCCCAAACTAATCCCACTGCCCCGCTCTCTCCCCATAGCCCTGTATCAATCCGCAAACTAATCCAGCTGCCCCGCTCACTCCCCATAGCCCTGTATCAATCCCAAACTAATCCCAGTGCCCCGCTCACTCCCGATAGCCCTGTATGAATCCAAAACTAATCCCAAAGCCCCACTCTCTCCCCATAGTCCTGTATCAATCCCAAACTAATCCCAATGCCCCGCTCTCTCCCCAAAGCCCTGTTTCAATCCCCAAACTAATCCCACTGCCCCGCTCTCTCCCCATAGCCCTGTATCAATCCCAAACTAATCCCACTGCCCCGCTCTCTCCCCATAGCCCTTTATCAATCCCAAACTAATCCCACTGCCCTGCTCTCTCCCCATAGCCCTGTATCAATCCCAAACTAATCCCACTGCCCCGCTCTATCCCCATAGCCCTGTATCAATCCCCAAACTAATCCCACTGCCCTGCTCTCTCCCCATAGCCCTGTATCAATCCCCAAACTAATCCCACTGCCCCGCTCTCTCCCCATACCCTGTATCAATCCCCAAACTAATCCCACGGCCCTGCTGACTCCCCATAGCCCTGTATCAATCCCCAATCTAATCCCACTGCCCCGCTCTCTCCCCATAGCCCTGTATCAATCCCAAACTAATCCCAGTGCCTCGCTTTCCCCCCATAGCTCTGTCTTGATCCCAAACTAACCCCACTGCCCTGCTCTCCCCCCATAGCCCTGAATCAATCCCAAACTAATCCCACTGCCCCACTCTCTCCCCATAGCCCTGCATCAATCCCAAACTAATCCCTCTGCACCACTGTCTGCCCATAGCCCTGCATCATTCCCAAACTAATCCCACTGCCCCACTCTCTCCCCATAGCCCTGAGTCAATCCCAAACTAATCCCACTGCCCTGCTCTCCCCCCATAGCCCTGAATCAATCCCAAACTAATCCCACTGCCCTGCTCTCCCCCCATAGCCCTGAATCAATCCCAAACTAATCCCACTGCCCTGCTCTCCCCCCATAGCCCTGCATCAATTCCAAACTAATCCCTCTGCCCCAGTCTCCGCCCATAGCCCTGCATCATTCCCAAACTAACCCCACTGCCACGTTCTCTCCCCATAGCCCTGGGAGTGTTTGATGGGACAGTGTAGAGGGAGCATTACTATATATATCTAACCCGTGCAGCACCTGCCTTGGGAATGTTTGATGGGACAGTGTAGAGGGAGGCTTTTGTCTGTATCTAACCTGTGCGGTACCTGCCTTGGGAGTGTTTGATGGGACAGTGTAGAGGGAGCATTACTCTATATCTAACCCGTGCTGTACCTGCCTTGGGAGTGTTTAATGGGACAGCATAGAGGGAGCTTTACTCTGTATCTGACCCGTGCAGTCCCTGCCATGGGAGTGTTTGATGGGACAGTGTAGAGGGAGCTTCACTCTGTATCTAACCCGTGTTGTTCCTGCCCTGGGAGTTTTTGATGGGCTGGTTTAAAGAGAGCTTTTCTCTATCGATTCTGTAGCAAACCTTGATAGATTGCAAGTCCGGGGATTCAGCACATACACAGCGCAGACGGAAACACGGAACTTGCGGGGCCTCTACCAAGGCCTAAGTCGTTGGTACGGAGACCATGATTTCAGGGCCATTATCTTTGTTTGATGTAATCCTTCACTCCTGTGTATAAGACAGTGAGTCTCACGGCCTAAAATTCATTCAAATCTCAGTAAGAATACCCAGAACAGACTTTAATTGTCTTTTATTTGCTTCATTTTTCTAAGGTGTACCCAGATATCTGCAGACCAACATTCATCCGCATGTGAATCCCTCCTCTTCATTTAAATCAAATCACGGTAACACTTTTATTTAATCTACCGAGGTTCAGTATTGAAATATACCAGGAGATCCAGGCACGTTTTGATAAAGCAGATTAACCGTGAGTTCAGTGGGGAAATTTAGCAAACAACAGGCCGATTTTAATATGATAAGGCAGGATCTGTCCAAAGTGGACTAGGAACAGCTACTTGACAACCCTCTGTCTCAGTCCCAAACTAATCCCACTGCCCTGCTCTCTCCTGTTAGCCCTTTATCAATCGCCAACCTAATCCCACTGCCCCGCTCTCTCCCCATAGCCCTGTATCAGTCCCCAACGTAATCCCACTGCCGCGCTCTCTCCCCATAGCCCTGTATCAATCACAAACTATTTCCACTGCCCTGCACTCTCCCCATAGCCCTGTATCAATCCCCAACGTAAGCCCACTGCCCGCTTTCTCCCCATAGCCCTGTGTTATATCCAAACAAATCCCACTGCCCGCTTTCTCCCCATAGCCCTGTGTTATATCCAAACTAATCCCACTGCCCCGCTTTCTCCCCATAGCCCTGTATCAATCCCCAAATTAATCCCACTGCCCCGCTTTCTCCCCATAGCTCTGTATCAATCCGAAACAAATCCCACAGCCCCGCTCTCTCCCCATAGCCCTGTATCAATCCCCAACATAAGTCCACTGCCCTGCTTTCTCCCCATAGCCCTGTGTTATATCCAAACAAATCCCACTGCACCGCTCTCTCCCCATAGCCCTGTATCAATCCCAAACTATTCCCAATGCCTCACTCGCTCCCGATAACCCTGTATCAATCCCAAACTAATCAGACTGCCCTGCTCTCACCCCATAGCCCTGTATCAATCCCCAAACTAATCCCACTGCCCTGCTTTCTCCCCATAGCCCTGTATCAATCTCAAACTATTTCCACTGCCCTGCTGTCTCCCCATAGCCCTGTATCAATCCCCAACGTAAGCCCACTGCCCGCTTTCTCCCCATAGCCCTGTGTTATAGCCAAACAAATGCCACTGCCCGCTTTCTCCCCATAGCCCTGTGTTATATCCAAACAAATCCCACTGCCCCGCTTTCTCCCCATAGCCCTGTATCAATCCCCAAATTAATCCCACTGCCCCGCTTTCTCCCCATAGCCCTGTATCAATCCCAAACAAATCCCACTGCCCCGCTCTCTCCCCATAGCCCTGTATCAATCCCCAACGTAAGTCCACTGCCCTGCTTTCACCCCATAGCCCTGTGTTATATCCAAACTAATCCCACTGCACCCTCTCTCCCCATAGCCCTGTATCAATCCCAAACTAATCCCACTGCCCAGCTCTCTCCTCTAGCCCTGTATCAATCACAAACTAATCCTACTGCCACGCTCACTCCCCATTGCCCCGGATCAATCCCATGCTTATCCCGCTCCTGATCACTATCCAGTGATCTCTGTGTTAGAGAGATGGGAAATCAGCCAGGATTCCTGCTCCTGATCACTGTCCAGTGACCCATGGGTTAGAGAGAGATGGGAAATCAGCCAGGGTTCCTGCTCCTGATTACTGTCCAGTGACTCCTGGGTTAGAGAGAGGGGAAATCAGCCAGGGTTCCTGCTCCTGATCACTGCCCAGTCACCCCTGGGTTGGAAAGAGGGGAAATCAGCCAGGGTTCCTGCTCCTGATCACTGCCCAGTGACCCCTGGTTTAGAGAGAGGGGGAAATCAGCCGGGGTTCCTGCTCCTGATCACTGCCCAGTGACTCCTGGGTTAGAGAGAGGAGGAAATCAGCCAGGGTTCCTGCTCCTGATCACTGACCAGTGACCACTGGGTTAGAGAGCGGGGAATTCAGCCAGGGTTCCTGCTCCTGATCATTGTCCAGTGACCCCTGGGTTAGAGAGAGGGGAAATCAGCCAGGGTTCCTGCTCCTGATCACTGTCCAGTGACCCCTGGGTTAGAGAGAGGGGAAATCAGCCAGGGTTCCTGCTCCTGATCACTGTCCAGTGACCCCTGAGTTAGAGAGAGGGGAAATCAGCCAGGGTTCCTGCTCCTGATCATTGTCCAGTGACCCCTGGGTTAGAGAGAGGGGGAAATCAGCCGGGGTTCCTGCTCCTGATCACTGCCCAGTGACCACTGGTTTAGAGAGAGGGGGAAATCAGCCGGGGTTCCTGCTCCTGATCACTGCCCAGTGACTCCTGGGTTAGAGAGAGGAGGAAATCAGCCAGGGTTCCTGCTCCTGATCACTGCCCAGTGACTCCTGGGTTAGAGAGAGGAGGAAATCAGCCAGGGTTCCTGCTCCTGATCACTGACCAGTGACCACTGGTTTAGAGAGAGGGGGAAATCAGCCGGGGTTCCTGCTCCTGATCACTGCCCAGTGACTCCTGGGTTAGAGAGAGGAGGAAATCAGCCAGGGTTCCTGCTCCTGATCACTGACCAGTGACCACTGGGTTAGAGAGCGGGGAATTCAGCCAGGGTTCCTGCTCCTGATCATTGTCCAGTGACCCCTGGGTTAGAGAGAGGGGAAATCAGCCAGGGTTCCTGCTCCTGATCACTGTCCAGTGACCCCTGAGTTAGAGAGAGGGGAAATCAGCCAGGGTTCCTGCTCCTGATCATTGTCCAGTGACCCCTGGGTTAGAGAGAGGGGAAATCAGCCAGGGTTCTTGCTCCTGATCACTGTCCAGTGACCCCTGGGTTAGAGAGAGAGGTGAAATCAGCCAGGGTTCCTGCTCCTGATCACAGTCCAGTGACCCCTGGGTTAGAGAGAGAGGGGAAATCAGCCAGGGTACCAGCTCCTGATCACTGCCCAATGACCACTGGCTTAGAGAGAGGGGGAATCAGCCAGGGTTCCTGCTCCTGTTCGCTGTCCAGTGACCCCTGGGTTAGAGAGAGGGGAAATCAGCCAGGGTTCCTGCTCCTGATCACTGTCCAGTGACCCCTGGGTTAGAGAGAGGGAAATCAGCCAGGGTTCCTGCTCCTGATCACTGCCCAGTGACCCCTGGGTTAGAGAGAGAGGGAAATCAGCCAGGGTTCCTGCTCCTGATCACTGTCCAGTGACCCCTGGGTTAGAGAGAGAGGTGAAATCAGCCAGGGTTCCTGCTCCTGATCACTGCCCAGTGAACCCTGGGTTAGAGAGAGAGGGAAATCAGCCAGGGTTCCTGCTCCTGATCACTGTCCAGTGACCCCTGGGTAAGAGAGAGAGGTGAAATCAGCCAGGGTTCCTGCTCCTGATCACTGCCCAGTGACCCCTGGGTTAGAGAGAGGGGAAATCAGCCAGGGTTCCTGCTCCTGATCACTGTCCAGTGACCCCTGGGTTAGAGAGAGAGGGAAATCAGCCAGGGTTCCTCCTCCTGATCACAGTCCAGTGACCCCTGGGTTAGAGAGAGGGGAAATCAGCCAGGGTTCCTGCTCCTGATCACAGTCCAGTGACACCTGGGTTAGAGAGAGAGGGGAAATCAGCCAGGGTTCGTGCTCCTGATCATTGTCCAGTGAAGCCTGGGTTGAGAGAGTGGAAATCAGCCTGGGTTCCTGCTCCTGATCACAGTCCAGTGACCCCTGGGTTAGAGAGAGAGGGGAAATCAGCCAGGGTTCCTGCTCCTGATCACTGTCCAGTGACCCCTGGGTTAGAGAGAGAGGGGAAATCAGCCAGGGTTCATGCTCCTGATCACTGTCCAGTGACTCCTGGGTTAGAGAGGGGAAATCAGCCAGGGTTCCTGCTCCTGATCACTGTCCAGTGACCCCTGGGTTGGAGAGGGGAAATCAGCCAGGGTTTCTGCTCCTGATCACTGCCCAGTGACCCCTGGGTTAGAGAGAGGGGAAATCAGCCAGGGTTCCTGCTCCTGATCACTGCCCAGTGACCCCTGGGTTAGAGAGAGGGGAAATCAGCCAGGGTTCCTGCTCCTGATCACAGCCCAGTGACCCCTGGGTTAGAGAGAGAGGTGAAATCAGCCAGGGTTCCTGCTCCTGATCACAATCCAGTGACCCCTCGGTTAGAGAGAGAGGGGAAATCAGCTAGGGTTCCTGCACCTGATCACTATCCAGTGACCCCTGAGTTAGAGAGAGGAGGAAATCAGCCAGGGTTCGTGCTCCTGATCACTGACCAGAGACCCCTGGGTTAGAGAGAGAGGGATATCAGCCAGGGTTCATGCTCCTGATCACTGCCCAGTGACCCCTGGGTTTGAGTGAGAGGGAATTCAGCCAGGATTCATGCTCCTGATCACAGTCCAGTGACACCTGGGTGAGAGAGAGGGGAAATGAGCCCGGGTTCCTGCTCCTGATCACTGCCCAGTGACCCCTGGTTTAGAGAGAGAGGGGAAATCAGCCAGGGTTCCTGCTCCTGATCACAGTCCAGTGACCCCTGGGTTAGAGAGACAGGTGAAATCAGCCAGGGTTCCTGCTCCTTATAACTGTCCAGTGACACCTGGGTTAGAGAGAGAGGGGAAATCAGACAGGGTTCATGCTCCTGATCACAGTCCAGTGACCCCTGGGTTAGAGAGAGGGGAAATCAGCCAGGGTTCCTGCTCCTGATCATTGTCCAGTGACCCCTCGGTTAGAGAGAGGGGAAATCAGCCAGGGTTCCTGCTCCTGATCATTGTCCAGTGACCCCTCGGTTAGAGAGAGGGGAAATCAGCCAGGGTTCCTGCTCCTGATCACTGC